>NW_008466171.1:0-885 GCF_000622305.1 Nannospalax galili
TAAGTGCACCTGTGTTGTGCAGTATCTGCAGAGGCCAGAAGAGGGCATCCCATCCTGTGGAACTGGAGTTATGAATGACTACTAGCCACCATGTGGGTGGTGGGATTTGAAACTGGATCCTTTGCATGAGCAGCCAGTGCTCTTAATCGCTGAGTCATCTCTCCAGCTCTTATTACACTGTTTCTTGTTCATATTAAGTTGGAGTTGTAAACTCCTACTAATTTTAAGTTGTTACTCTAAGCTAAAAGTTATATTCTTGATTTTTTTGAAGTCTGATATTAATTGGTATCTTTAAGTTCTTTTTAAAGTTCTTTCCCAGGAAGTCGGGTGTGGTGGTGCATGTCAGCACTCAAGAGACAGAGGCAGGAGGCTCTCTGTGAGATTGAGGCTAGCCTGGTCTATATAGTGAGTTCCAAGCCAGTTGGGGCTATAGGGAGACCCTGTCTCAAAAATGACAAAACAACAAAACCAAAAAGTTCTTTCTTACTGATGCAAAGTCCTAGTTAGTTCCTTTAACAACATAGAATTCTCTTACAACTTACATATGTTATGTATTTCAAGTCTCTACATTTTAATTCCCTAAGTATTACTGCTTTATATATCAGGTATTGTTTTATGCAATAACATTATTTGGATTTTTCCCTATATTTATCATTTACTTTGATTTCTTTCCTTTCTATGTGTCCAATCCTTCCTGTCCAACAGCACTCTATATAGTTCCCTTTAACGCCTGTCTGCTAGCAAAAGGTGCAATCAGTTTTTGTTTACTTGGATGTATCTATTTGCTCTCATTCCTGAAAAGTATTTTCTCTGGCTGTATGATTGACTTGGCATTATTTTTTAGCACTTTAAAGAGTCCACTCCTCCCTGCCCCCCACACTTGCT
>NW_008466172.1:0-884 GCF_000622305.1 Nannospalax galili
TTTATCTTTTGGAGGACTTTTACTATACATTTTCTTACAAATGCAGTTATTCCAAAACAGAATGTTTAAATATCATGGAATGTTTTGAATGCTGACACTTAACAAGTTAATTCTTTTAGTCAATAAGGTACAGTGATTGCATGTATACTCTCATTTGCTAAAATTGCCTCAAGAACCCCAGAGATGGACTCCACTCCATCCTGGACTGCACCATCCCCAGATCTTTCTTAAGGTGACTCTGCAACTCTCCAGAAGGACCGAACTGCTCTCAGGACTCAGCATGGCCTTTGGTACCTAACACAGCAGCTGCTGCTTGCAGTGGGGCTGCTGCTTTGCATGTAGGTGTTATACATAGTCATCTCACACAGCATGTACAAATGAAACCTGTGATTCTCACAGTAAATAACATCCTACCAGCCTCCTGTTACAGTTGGGTTATCCCAGGCCCAGAAGACTCTAAATGATGTAACAACAAAAGGGTTGGAATGGGAGCCCGAGGCTCTGCCTTCTCCACATCAGATCATCCCTCTATAGCTCAGGCTAGATATCTATGGGTTCCTGTACATTGTGTGAGCATGTTTTCCTAAATGTATGCAGAATACAAGACAAGATCACAGGTGTGATTTTTCATTGGACTTTTAAGATTTTAAGCATGAGGCAAGCTGATAGAGGAAAACACCACACATGTAGATTTAACAACTGTTAACATTTTGCCATATTCACTACACACTGCATAGACTACAACTCTTAGAATTATTTGAGTGTAGGTTGCAGACATCAAAGCATTTTTGCTCTTAAGTAGTCCAGCACAGATCTGTTAAAAACAAATATGTTTGGGGCTGGAGAGATGGCTCAGCGGTTAAGAACACTGGTTGCTCTTGCAG
>NW_008466173.1:0-885 GCF_000622305.1 Nannospalax galili
CCTGTCTGAACCTCTGGGGGAGAGATGGGAAACTGTACCACCTGCTCCTTTTTCAGTCTCCAAGGAGACCGTTTCTGTCTGGGGAGGTTGAGGTCTAGCCAGGAAGACCTGGTACTGCCACTCCTGGGAGAGTACCTGGTTAATGGCTCCTGCTTCTGAGTTGCTGGACAAGCCTCACAGTACAGCATGGTGGGTCCTGAGCAGGAGTAATGGAAGTTGATGAACGTCCCAAAGTTGAAAGAGGGGTGGGAGGTGGAGGGGGCTGTTCTATCCATGGAAACCTCACTTGAGCCCCAGTAGTCAAATGTGGAGTTGGTGTCCTGTGGATTATTACATGTGCCTGCCTCACTGTAGCTCCTGGCCAGGTGCTTCCATGATGGACCTTAAGGCGTGACAGGACAGGGTGAATGTCACACCGTGAGTGATTCTGTACCACAGTCCCCAGGGGAGTTGAAGAGTTGCCCACAAGCAAGGGTCGGAGACCAGCTGTGGCCTGATGACAGTGGATCACTTTGGCTGAGAGTGGCCAGTGGAACCAAGGTCTGGTGGACCTACCCAGCAGCAGTTCCTGACGCCAGTGTCAGTCCTCCCCAGAGCCGAACGGCTGCTTCTGTCCTCCCATCCCGTTCCTGGACCTGCTCTTCCTTCGTAGGCAACTGCCTATTCATGGAAGCTCATTCCGTGTGTTCCTGTGTAGAACCTTGTTCTGTAAATTCAGTCACTTTCTAAACTGCTGGTTTTCAAGTGTTCATCAGATTTGAGTTGCACATTGACTGGAGCGTCCACAGCAGTACCCTAGCTACAGCCCAGCTGCTGTGTCCTTGGGGATGAAGAGCTGCTTGGGCCCTTGGAACTTTCTGTCAACTACAGCTAATCTCAGATTTT
>NW_008466174.1:0-885 GCF_000622305.1 Nannospalax galili
CTTCTGGCCTCCACAGGTAACTGCAGTAATGAGCTCTAGCCATACAGGAAAACAAGTACACAGGGCAGCTAACAGCTCTCTATAACTCAAGTTCCAGGGTATCTGATTCCTTCTTCTGACCTCTGTTGACATTGCATGGCACGTGTGCACTTTTACACATGCAGGCAATACACCCTAACACATAAAATAAAAATAATAACTAACATATTTTTAAGAACAAATCGTTTATAAAATCTATAAACCATATCTTGAAATCCAGGAATTCTAGCACATTGGAGTTCTTCACTTTGCTTCTATTTTTCAGGTCCTGCTCCTCAGTCCTCCTCTTTGTCTTATAATTAGAGACAATGAAAAGGCACAATAGTTCACCCTATGGAAGATGTGTTAGTTATCCTCTGCTGCATAACAAACCAGCCAAGCTCAGCAGCTGGAGACACCAGCCATTCATCACCTCCCACATGTGACAGTCAGCACTCCAGGAGAGCTGTCCTGAGTACTCCTGGAAACGCCTTTCATAATACAGTTTACTTCAATGACACAGCAGTGCTGAGAACAGGCAGTCACTGGATGGAACCACCCAGCACCCAAGTTCAGTCCCAGCAGTGACTTCAGGATGGGAGCTGTGTTTTCTTTCCCTGGGAAGTTTTAAAATCTAAGAATACCAAAGTGGAGCTGGAGAAAAGGCTCAGTGGTTAGAGTGCTGGCTGCTCTTGCAGAGAGCCTGGGTTTGATTCCTGGCACCCATGTGGTGGGTTGTTAAAACCACCCATAACTCTAGTTTCCATTGGAATCTGAAGCCCTCTTCTGACCTCCACTGGCATTGCACAACATGGCTGCACTTACACACATGCAAGTAATATGCTCACACATATAAAATAAAAATAA
>NW_008466175.1:0-885 GCF_000622305.1 Nannospalax galili
CCACATACTGACCCAGACTTCCACCCCCTCCTGTTTTCTCAATATGCCCTCCCAGGTGATGGTGAATAAGGGTGCATCCCTTCTAAAGATGGGAAGCAAGGACCATGATGCCCCAGCTCACTTTCTGACTTCTCTGAGTTACCATTCCAGGATTCCTGGGGAGTCCTTATGAGACCTGGCTTCCCTGACTGGTGTCTCCTCAAGCCTCCCAACTCAGAGCACTGTCCCTGAACCAGCAGCACCATCCACTGAGACAATCACAGCACTTTCTATGAAACCCCATGTCATCGCTGCCTCTTTGGAAGGCAGCTATGCTCACCACTATACCACCAACGCAGACTACCATGTCTCATTGGTCACAAATGTCCAGAACTGAATACACACACCGGGTGTGATATGATCCCATATTGGAGGGAATGCCCAGGACTCTTAAGTTGACCAGGCACTGTGTGGCCCTCAAGATAGTCAAAGGTCCCCATTAAACATCCCACTTCAGTGCCTCTACCTGTGAAAGCCTTTCCAGCTTTCCTGGATTTGGGAGCCACTCTGAGCCGAGTTCCCTTGCCTATGTCTCAGTTTGCTGCCCCCACCCCCATCTCCAAATCTCTGTCTTCTGGATTATCTAAACTCTGTCCTGGGCCATTTCCCTGGTTAGTTTGTAGTGCCACCTTGACACATCAAGAGTCACCTGAGAAGATGGTCTGAACTGAAGGATTACCCAGATCAGACTGGCCCATCAGCATGTCTGTGGAGAATGGTCTTAATTGCTGATTGATGTAGGAGGACCCAGCCCACTATGGATGATACCACCCCTGGGCAGGGTTGTATAAAAAAACTAACCTTCTTGGATGTTTAATAGCCATACTTTCAGGCCTATACTAATTT
>NW_008466176.1:0-885 GCF_000622305.1 Nannospalax galili
GACTCGGGGTCGACGGTCTGTGAAGATAGAGCTGTGCTGTCCTTTGAGGGCACCTTGAAGAAAGACAAATCAGCACCCAGCTTACTGTGAATATTCCTGCAGCCAATAGGAAAGAATCCATAGGAGGTGATATTCCCCTCCATCGCTGGTATTTTCATGCCAGCCTTAGATTCGAAGCAACTCTTTAAACCACTGCCTCTAAGACTGAAACTCATCAGGTTGCACGTGGGCAGATGATGCTTACTCATAGAAAGGCTAGGTCCACTGAGGTCCTACAGAGGTGTCTGTATTTAATAGGTAGCACACACTCCAGATTCTTCTTCTTTTCCTTTTCTTCTTCCTCTTCCCCTTCTCCCTCTCATTCTCCTTTATCCTTTCATCCATTTGTTTGCTCAATATCTATGTGTTTTCCCAAACCTGGGACTGAACATAGGACGACACTCTGGCTGGTGAAGCGCTCTCCCACTTGGCTGCATCCCTCGGTGGCTTGTCCCTCTATTTTACATGAAAAATGAACTTCCCAACTGAGGAGCAACTTAGGATAATTACGCTTGCTAAACCCTAATTGGGAGGGCTACATTTAATAGGTTCAAATCAGCGTTGTGTAGAACGGGTTCTCACTCTATCATCCCCATCCCCCACATCTAAAATCCTAAGGGAGGCCTATGTGTTGTCTCCTCACCTCTCTGGGAGGAACCGAGCTGGGTGGCGCCTTGGAGTTCACAGAAATGAGCTAATGAGCTGCAGACTCCTCCCAGTTCTTGAGTTTACAGGAGAGGATCCCAGAATGGAGACTCCAAGCCCTCAGACTGTGCCATAGATTTGGAGACTTCAAGAACATGGCAGAGTGATGCTCCAGGTACCCCTCTGCTCTCCTTTGTCCCT
>NW_008466177.1:0-884 GCF_000622305.1 Nannospalax galili
GAGGCAGAGGCAGGCAGATCTCTGTGAGTTCAAAGCCAGCCTGATCTACATTGCAAGTTCCAGGCCAGCTGTGGCTACAGGAAGTCCCTCTCAAAAAGACCAAAAAGAAAGGGGGGTGGATTTAGACACAAAGGGAGAATGCCATGTAACCATAGAAACAAAGACTGAAGTGGACTCCTACAAGCCAAGGAAGGCCAAGTGTTGCAAGCAATGAAGAGATTTCCCTAAAGCCTTCAGAAGGGGCCTGGCCTGCTGACAGGCTGATGGTGAGCTTCAACCCTCAGTACTCTGAGATAATACATTTTCGTTGTTTTCAGCTGCCTGAGTAGTTTGTTACAGCAGCAGTGGGCACTAATACATGCCTCAAACCAAGACATCTGAGCAGAAGGAAGTCTCGTCTCCCTGCCCATCAGGATAATTCTTCAATTCTTTTTCTCTCACAGCTGATACCAGTCCCTCAGCAGATGATAATGACTTCACATTCCAATATCTCTGAACCTGGAAACTTCTTACCACCTTCTCCAGCTGCCAGCCACCATCCATTCCTCCTCGGCTGGAGTGAAAGCCTCCTTAACTGGTTCCCATCAGCCGCACTCAGCCCCCACAGTCTACATTCCATACAGCTGCAGGAATGTTGTAAAAAGCATAATCTGGAGCTGGGGAGATGGTTTAGTCCATAAGGTACTTATGACAGAAACACCTGAGAACCTGAGTTCAGGCCCCAGAACCCACATAAAAAGCTCAGTGTGGGGACCTGCACTTGTAATCCCAGTGCTGGGGAGGCAGAGATCGAGGGATCGAGCCTTGCTAGCAAGCCTGCCTGACGTCATCTCTGAGCCCCAGATCCCAATGAGAGAGCCTGTCTCAAAATACAAAGTTGATGA
>NW_008466178.1:0-881 GCF_000622305.1 Nannospalax galili
CTTGTGGCCGTGCGCCTCCGTACCACCACTTCCTTTTTAATAGAGCAAGTTAGTGTTGAGTTCCCACAGACAGGAGAGCACTCATTAATACAGTTAGAACTCTCAACTTGCTATAATAAGCATTCTTTACACGTATTCATCCAAAGTATACAGATGATTGATTTTGTGAGACTCCAGGAGACAAAGAACATGTTGATATAGAATAATAAAGTATAAAAAGTTAGTTTAAATGTCATGCTAATGATCAGTTAACTACTTTGCAAAGAAAGAAAAGAAGACTTTATTTGATTGTTATAAACTTAACTATGAACTAATTTTTTTATTCATCTCTTTGTCCTGGGGGAAAGGAGATCATTTCCTGCCTTCCCTTGCAATTAATTTAGAAGCATGAATCAAATCTGGTTAATGGGATTATAGAGATGACTCAGTGGTTAAGAGTACTGGTGCTCTTATAGAGGACCTGGTTCCATTCCCAGCATCAACATAGTGGCTAATAGCTATTGGTTAGTGCCAGGGGATCCAACATCCTCTTCTGGCTTCCATGGGCATTGTATGACATGGGCACATTTACATTCAGGCAAAACACTCATACACATAAAAATAAATAAATCCAAAAACTTTAGTAAGATTTTCTACCTAACTGATTTTATCTTTCAAAATAACCCTGTGCATAGAAAGTACCAAATAAAGCACCAACTTACACACATTGAGGTATTTAATTGTAATATATTACTTGTGTAATTAAGAAAAAATAGTAGCACTTTACAGAACACTGACTTTTTTTATTCCAAAGAGAGGCAATTTTTAACACTTGAAGCAGGTTACATATATATATAGAGAGAGAGATAGAGATAGATAGATAGATAGATAGATAGATAGAT
>NW_008466179.1:0-885 GCF_000622305.1 Nannospalax galili
CTGGAGTTAAGGATGGTTTGTAGCCACCATGTGGGTGCTGGGAATCTAACGTGGGTCCTTTGCAAGAGCAGTCAGTGCTCTTAACCACTGAGCTCTCTCTCCAGCCCCTAAATTCTCTTCTTTATAAATTACCTGGACTATGACATACTTTTAACAGATTTAGACAGTAGGGAATAAAGACATCATGCAATTCTTGAGCTAGCCTCTGGCTCTTAGTGTTTTTAAGTATCTTGCTTGTTGTGATGTTAAAAAAATGTTTGACCAAAGAGGAGAGGCTATTCTAATTTTGGTCGAGCTTAAAGTAGTTCATACTGGATTCCTTACTAACATTTTATTATCCCTTTTGGTTATGATCATTTACAGGTTGGTGTAGGGTAGGTCTAGGATTGTAGCACTGTGGCAAATAGGGAGCCAAGAGGTTTCTGGACATAGAATCCTTATCTCTTCTTTTTCCCCTACCTTATCCAGACACATCGGTGTTTCTTCCCTTGCCTTATAAACTCCCTATATGGAAACATACTTGGGTTTTAATCTTGCTTTGGTCAATGTGGCCCTGGGAAATGTTTCGATATTGAACTTCACTTTCCACTGTACACTTTAGTAGGACTAATAATACTTTCCTTAGGGTTATTGGAAGGGTAAAATGAAGTACACACCAAGTACTTGGTAGTCAATGGTTTCAACACATTAGTTCATTCTTGCCCAGCTCTTCTTGCCTCTTTGGTCAGTTAAGGGAGTCCTAAGAATATCCTTATGTAGGGATTCATTGCAATTTTATATTGGCTCAGCATCCCTTTTGAGTATAAATTGCAATTTCTCATACAAGAAACAGGGCTCAGTCACCCTTAATGTCAGAGCTATACCACTTCCAAACAATTCAGGCTC
>NW_008466180.1:0-885 GCF_000622305.1 Nannospalax galili
GTTGGATGAAATATGCTATAAACATTTATTAAATCTAAAAGAAAAAAAAAAAGATAGAGAAGGAGTTCTTTTACACTTGTCTGCCAGCTTCTGGTTAGTCATAAGAAAGATGAAGATACAGTTTCTATCATCAAAATTTTTATAGTCAAACAGAAAACACCAAATTCATGGCCAACTGCAATACAATGAGATAGTTGTTATAAATCATAATTATAACTTCTGTGAGAGGATAGAAGTGGGAAGAAAGGACATGTGGAATTGGGGAGGTCCACATATGGTTATAATGAGGGTGGGGTGACTCACTCAGTTGACAAGAGGAAGTGAAAACAAATTCTAGGCAGGAGCCCCACTCCCTAAGATACAGAGTGTGCATGTCACCTTGGTTAGGTTTAGGCACACACTGAGATAAGCTCATCTTTCTTTTTTCACTCTATGTTAATTGCCTTCAAAAATTGACTGTGAAATATGTCAATAAACATTTTTGAATAAGGACATCCAAACTATGAGTAATATCTGAAGTCATCACTGCTGTCAGATATAGTAAGTATAGATAAAGCTTGACTTGTAACTACTTTAAAAATCAGCAACAATAGTTTTAGTAATAATTGCTACCATTTATTAACCAATAAACTCTTTTTTCCAGAATGGCCTAAGTCCTTTTTGTGAATTAGCTTATGTAGCATTTGTGAAAACATTCTGAAGAAGGCAATACAATTAATTCTACTTTGCTAATGAGTAAAATGCAAGTGCAGATATGTTTTAACTTTTCTTCCTGTACCCCACGAATCATTTTATACTCAGGAACTCTTGGCAATAGATGTTATAGAAACCAGGTGTGATTGTGACTCTCAGAACCTATTGTGGATAGCCTGATGAATATTCAAG
>NW_008466181.1:0-885 GCF_000622305.1 Nannospalax galili
TATCAAAAGCAGGTAATAATAATAGAACATGTTCTTATATTACCAGTAAAGCACTTATGAAAACATTAAGATTTATAGAAGTACTTATAGCAGGAAAATTTGCAAAATAAATTACAATTTTAACCAGCAAGACAGTTGAAATATTGAAATGGTATTCGTAATTGACACAAATATTTACTAGAGAAATAATAATTCTATGCATAGAATTTGTCAGGAAAATGAATGGAAGAAACACTGAGGAAGGACTTTTAGAAAACGATGATCTCTAAAACTCAAAACCTACTAGTTTTTCTTCAAGATCAAACTGTCAAGCCTGAATTATTCAGGTCCTGCTTATGCCTGAGAAATGCTTCTTTGCAGGCCCAGCCCTCAACAGGTCTGGGAGCTTACCTGAGTCCTTAAGAGTTTCTGCCTGAAATGGTAGTTTTCAGGTGCCTGACGCCTTCTCGAGACCAGAGAACTACATGGTTTAAGTTAACACAGGGATTTAATATTCGCATATGTTTTTGCTTTGGTGGCTGATAATTCGAGTAGATGAGCTCAATTCTGTGTCTCCGAACCTCAATAAAGCCCTCGCACGATACTTAGGTAGGATTTTCGTATTGGTGCCATTTCACCGTGTTGTAACATATTTCAAAATCAAGCACATTTTATGTGACTCCACATGGAGGAGACATGTGGAAATTTAGCTCATTTTCTTCCAGATGTCACTTTATGCCTCTTTGTCCCTCTGTAGGCTTTAAATATGTATCCTTTCACTATAATAGGCTGCAGCTATGACCCTAACAGCATCTGAGTACCTCCAATGAAGCAGTAAGTGTGAAAATTAGGATAGAGACATTGATAGTTTATCAAACAGCAAAATCTTTTTACTTACTAAATATC
>NW_008466182.1:0-885 GCF_000622305.1 Nannospalax galili
AGAAAATGCACTCATACACATAAAATAAAAATAATAAATAAATACTTAAAAAAAATTGTAGGCTACAAAGCGGTTGGCAGGAGGCTGGCTTCCTGGTTGGACCTGCTTAGCGGGAGGACAGGACCTACAAGCTTCTCTTTTCACAGAGTAGCTCCAGTCCTGGCCTCAGCCCTAGTTCCACTGTGGTCCCAGTCACCATAAACACCTGAGATGGGAACTGGTGGATTCTTCAAGGAAGTCACACTAGTGAGCCTGTCTGTGCCCATTCCCAGTTAGAACATGGGGCCTGGGATGGAGAGACTGTAAGGTCTGCTTGCTGTGAGGGCAGTCCCTGGTGGCTGAGCTACTCAATGCTGGGGCTTGGGGTGGGGAGGGCAGAGAAAGCGAAGCTCCCCAGAGAAGGAAGAGGCAGTGTAGCTGACCCTCTGTCCATCCTCTCCCTGGACACCAGACTGCTCAGGAGGTGGGATCCACTGTGGAGCTACACCTTGCCAGGCCCAGAAGAGCTGTTCCCTCTCAGACAGGGGCAGGGTATGTAGTCTGTAGGGCTTGGGCGCTCCCCAAGGGTGAGGACTAGGTCTCCTGTTGGGCTCAAAGGAAAGGGAATTGCCTCCTCCCTCAGACTGGGGGCTCCATGTAAGCACTCCTGAGGCCAAGGGGAGGGACTTCCTCTTTCCTCAGTCACTGCCAGTCAGTCCAGGTAAAGGCCCAGCTGCAGAGGGTCAGAGCCTCTGACTTCTAGCTGAGGCTTAGCATATACAAAGCCAGGTATGGGCTATACAGTACAGGAGACACAGCAACCTGTCACTCAGGGCCTGCGACCCATCTCTGCTTCCAACCCTTGCTTGAATTAGGATCCTTGCAGAAAATCCACAGTGGATTCGT
>NW_008466183.1:0-885 GCF_000622305.1 Nannospalax galili
AATTCACAGAGATCTGCCTGCCTTTGCCTCCCAAGTGCTGGGACTACAGGTTTGCACCACCACGCCCAGCTCTTCCTTTACTTTTATTTGCCTCTTTTTAGAATTTTTTATTGGATTTTTGTGTATTTCATACAGAACAACTTAATCATCTTTATACCCCCTCCCTCATTGTTCCCCTCCCATAGCCTCCACTGGAATTCATGCGCTCTATCTTTGGTGTTAATTGTGTAGCCCAGGCTGACCTCAAACTCCAGATCATCCTACTTCTGCTTCTCCAGCTTATCTTACCAGTGTGTACTACAACTACTGGCCAGAAAATATATTCTGATAGCATTACTAGAGACTTTGGGTTTTCCCAAACTGGCCCAGAATGACACTGCTTTTGAATGCTATAGGAATACTTACTATATGGCAACGCCATTAAAAATCATACTATATTTTGGGACTTATATAACTGAAATAAATTTATGTGAGTTTTAAATATCAGTTACTCATTTGCTTGCATATAGGCCTATTTTAAATTAACTGTTTAAAACAAATGCTGAAAACACTTCTCTGACTGCAGCATGACCATCATGGCACATGCCCACTCCCCCAACTCATGAATAAACAAATGTAACAAAAGAATTTTTAAAAGGAAATGAAAACTATGAAGGAAAACATAAGAGATATGATGAATATCATGAAAAATTGAAAATATTTCCTTCTGATCATGTACCAATCCTGCCTCTTACCATCTTTCTGTCCTCTCTTCTTCAGTGGTCCCTGAGCCCTGGGTGGGTGAGGTTTGATATAGGAGTCTTATCTAGGGACAGTCTGCTGTCTCTTATTCTCTATACTTTGGCCAGTTGTAGCTCATTGTGTTCATCGCCCTCTGTTGCATGA
>NW_008466184.1:0-885 GCF_000622305.1 Nannospalax galili
GTGAATGGATGACTGAGTTCTGACAAAGGTGAAAAGACAAGGGGTCTAAGGACTGATCTTCCCACCCAGTGGGGCTGGGACAAACGACTTTCCACACGTAAACCAAAACCCGAAAGCTACACACTGTGTCTTATTCCATGCCCCCAAATTAACCCAATACAGATCTCAGACCCACACACATGGGAGTTGGGATTTTGAGTGGGAATCTTTCCCACACAACATTTGGATGTCTTGAACCGATGAATGATTTACCATTTACTGAAATTTAAATTTCTGTGACTTTCCTGTGTTTCTGTTCAGTAGACCTGGCAACCCTAATTTCCCAGGAGCTTCGGGCAGCACTGGCCAGTGGTAGGACCTGTATGAGAATCAGAGAATCTGCACTCAGATATTTTGTCACAGAAACAAGAAAAGTAACACATTTTCCCAAAGAGGCAGGTTGGGATGGGACACGAGGATCACAGAGGGGCTTTCTTGGTCACCCTGGGCGAGCAGCATCTGGGTAAAGCAGATCGTGAGCACATCCTGAGGCAAAATGGCAGTCATGGTGTACAAGAAGATTCCCAGTGGCCAAGGCAGAAATGGCTCGAAGAAAAGCAGAGTGTCTGCTGGGAAGAGGGAGGAACCCTGGAGGGGGACAGCGCAGTGCGAGAGCCCTGAGAGAGCGCTGGAGCATCTGTGAACTGGATGTTGGTGCTCACAGCTGCAGAACCTGGGTCTGCACGAGCCTGAATGCCTCAGACTTCACTGCTGTGGCTGGTTGACCTCCTAAGATCTACAGAGAGGAATGGACGTTGCTCTGGGGCCAGAACATGCTTGTCTTCAGTGTTCTAGTCAGGGTCTTGTTGGAATTACCAGTTTTCCAGGTCTCCCAAAGTAGAGTCA
>NW_008466185.1:0-885 GCF_000622305.1 Nannospalax galili
AAAAGCACTGATTGCTCCTGCAGAAGACTGGGATTCAAATCCCAGCAGCCACGTGGTAGCTAACAGTCCCTAACTCCAGTTTCAGGGAATCCAACACCATCTTTTGGCCTCCATGGGCACTGCAGGACATGGGTGTCCTTACATATATGCAGGTGTAACATTCATACACGTAAAATAAAAATAAATAAATAATACATTAATTAATTAATTTTTTAAAAAAGCATCCAAGCCCAACACAGCTCAGGGCTCTAGCTCAGCACGGGGTAGGGGAAGCAGAGCCCTGTTCAGAAGAGAGGCCAAGCATCTCCAGTAGTCCTTTCCTCTGGACAAGTCCACATCCCTCACAAGCCTCAAATCCAGTTGCAGATTCTGGTGGGACAGCGATTCCTCTGACGGATGACTCAGCAGTGGAGAGCAATCTTTCTCACCTGTATAACTCAGAAGGCAGTCAGAGCCCGTTTTGTTTTGAGAGAGAACCTTGTTTAAAACTGAGCTGCCCAGGGAACATCACAACAGAAAAACACAAGTCAGGGGCCTGAATTTAACTTGAGCTACACCAGTGGAGAAACACAGCGGAGGGAAGCTGTGCAGGGCTGGAGATACGGACACTGGCAAGCTGAAGGTGCAGGCTTCCAGAGGCCAGGCTCAGGCAGGGAAGTGCAGAGGAAAGGGAAAGCTCCTCACAGAGGCCACCATCAACTGAGACCTCATCATCTTGAGCCTGAGATCAGTGTGGGGATCAACCTCTGGAGCCACCTACCTACCATTCTCTGCTGTTCTCTGCTGTGGACAAAGTCTTTTAAGTTGTATCAAGATGGGCTGGAGAGATGACTCCTGTTAAGAACACTGGCTATTCTTGCAGAAGACCCAGGTTTGAATCCCAGC
>NW_008466186.1:0-885 GCF_000622305.1 Nannospalax galili
AGGCCTCACTGTCCTCCATGCCAAGCGTTCAAGGGTCCCGGAGGCCCAACATTCCATGCTCTCCCCAGAGGTGGCACAGTCCAGAATTTGGGAGACTTTTCATTGTGGAGAATGATGGGTGTGGCTGATTCAGAGCCAAAGCCCAGGTCATTTGAGAATGATATAAGATGTGAGGTGTTCATAAGACTCCCACAAACAGCACCACATACCAGAGAGCAAGCCACTACATAAAGCTTAAAAGCACATCAGCAGAACTACATGATCTGGGGGACAGCAGGGTCTGGTCAAGCCTTGGCTCACTTCTCACCTCCATATGACCCTGACTCATCTGACACCTTGGGGTCATCTATCAGAAAATGACCAGTCTGGGGTCTGACTGTCTCCATTGCTTCCCGGATGATACCACTGACCATGTGTGACCCAGCCACGTGTTAGGTGTGTGGATTAGAAACTCTACTGCCGTTGGACAGGGGGATATCATGCTGCATCAAAAAGAAACCAAAAAGCTGCAAAAACCCGTGCAAGAATCCCAGCTGTGTGTCACAAGAACGAAGCTGGGCTTAGAACCACTGCAGACACCAACCAGAGCATTTTTGAGAAGCTAAGGTAGAGGTCACGGGGGAGGGTGGTATGGGGGGCAGCGGACATTTAGGGCAGCCTGTTCCAGCATGAAACACACCACCATGTCTTTATCAAAATACATAAAATTACGCCAAGGAAGAGAGAATTCAACCCAAGTCCAGGGCTCTGGCTCCTGGGAACATGGCTCACTGGAAGACACTTGGAATTAATGCACTGTGCTAAAGCTAGGTGGATGAGCAGGGGAAGATGGGAGGCTCTGTGAGCCTAACGGTGCTCTCAAAATTATGGTTTTTGAAGGTAACT
>NW_008466187.1:0-885 GCF_000622305.1 Nannospalax galili
TTTTCAAGTTTTCTTCACATTGGATTCAGCAGCATAAAGATGTTCTGCCAGATAGCCATGGCAGCTCAGCTGCTCGCCCTGCTCACAGTGTTGTCTCACTGTGCATCGGCGACACTGGTCTGCGGACCACACCTGGCACAGCACTGTTGGAGCGTGTTCTTAACCCTACATTGCTGAGGCCATAAGGTTCTTGGTGATGGAGTAATGGGAATGCCTGCATTCCAGTTTGCACGAATCTAAGGACAGCTGTTTCCTACTCTCTTACTCTTATTTTGTGTGGTGGAGTAGACACCTGGCTTTGTAATCAGTGTCTTTTGTTGCCCAGGCTAGCCTTGAAAACTCACTGTGTAACTGAAGTATATCTTGACTTCCTTATCGTCCTGCCTCTCCCTCCAAAGTATTGGGATTGTAGACAAATGCCACCAAGCTCAGCTCTGGCTTTGTGGTCTTCATTCCAGCTCTAAATTGGGGATAGCCTTTCTTGTTGGGCTGTTGTGAAGGTTTGGCAAAATAATGGAAATGTGATGCAATGAGTGATTCTTGGTGTGACCCTTTGACCTTTTCAGGATTAGTTTGCATAAAAATTGCTAGTTCTACATCATGACATAAATTAATGAACTGAGAATCTTCTCAGTTTTAGGATTAACTCCTTTTGGTAATATAAAATTACAACAAGAATTCCTTCTAGCAAGTTATTTGCAGATTGATATGATAAAATTTTGGCAGAAAATCTGGTTTGGTTTTCTTATTTTGTGTTTTGATTTTTGAGACAGGATCTCACTGTGTGGCCCAAGCTATCTAATAACTTGCAGTCCTCTTGCCTTAGCCTCCTGAGTGCTGGGGCTACAGGTGTACACACCAGTACCCACCTAAATTTTTTTTTTT
>NW_008466188.1:0-885 GCF_000622305.1 Nannospalax galili
AGCCTGTTCTCATCTGCAACCCCAAAGACCCACGTCCTCCCAGGACCTGTGAACATGGCATGTTTAGAAATCAGATCATTAAGATGAGATCATGTAGGTTAGAGTGGTCCTGATGGAAGGAATGTTGCTATACAGAGAAGAGAGACAGCTTGGGAGAGGGGCACACATAGAGACAGAGGCAGGGATCATAGCGACAGGACTGTAGGACAAGAGATGCCAAGGGTGACCAACTGCACCAGGCACCCAGGAGCTGGAGAAGGAGGAAGGAGCAGTTAGGGGTATGGCCTGCCAACCCCTGGGACACAGATTTCTGACTCCTGTGACTGTCAGGCAGGAAGTTCTGTTGCTTCTCAGCCTCCTCCCTTTGGCCTTTTGTTGTGGTATCCTCCTGAAGCTAACAAGGGGACTTGACATTCATGTCCCTAGGAAGAAGGTTCTAGTGCTTTCTCTGTAGAGAAGTCGCGTACCATTGTACACCTGGTGGATTCCAGGAGCATGGTCTGGCTGGGGCTTTTCATATCAAAATGAAACCAAGCACATTGGGAGAGGTTGTGTGGTCGATCTGGGGTCACACAGAGATGCTTAGGTTGTCCCCCACATCTGGAGTGGCCCCCGTGATTGGTGATACAGAGAGGGCAGAACCCATCAAACATGGTTCTGCTTAAAATAGAATTCCTCACGGCGATCAAGCCACACCTCATAAGCCACAGTTGCACTGGTGAACGGTTCTGTTTACCCAAGGTTTGCCAGGGAAGTGGGGGCAGTGGCTCCTCTCCTCTTTGCAGTGTTTGAAGGGCACCCATGTACGAAATGCTGGTTTCTACATGTCAGGAGGCTGTAATTATCATTAAAACACATTGTGCATGTGGTGATTAGAGCAGCTCC
>NW_008466189.1:0-886 GCF_000622305.1 Nannospalax galili
GAGGAAAAATATGTAACAAATTAGCAAAACCTATAATCATACTTTGTATGAGAATGGAAAATATAACATATTGAACAAATAAAAATTGAGATAAATTAGAAATCACTCTAAGTATCTCAATAGTAAGCTCAGTAAAGGATGCTGATAACTTTTCCAGATTAAATTCTAGTTTTAATGTAGGGCGCCTCCGGATCAGATAATAATTTCGGAGTTGAAAGAAGAATTAGAAGAAACAGTCCCAGGTAATATGAAATTACTCATAGCAAGAAAAAGCCAGTAATGAATAGAGCAAAAGAAAACCAGAACTCTAGAGAAAAAAAATTGCAACATGTATTTAACAAAGAGTTGATGATTGTAACATGTTAGGAGTTCTGAAAACAAAAGCAAAAACAAAAACAAAGCCAAGAAGAAAAACAAGACCATACAGCAGGAAATTCATTCGGCTTGCCTAACATATGAGGTCTAGCCTTCTCTTCACTCTCAATTCCCAAATTATCAGTACCAAAGGAATTGACAGATCACAGCATGGTTAGCAATAATATCAGGAGCCAGGGCTCTGAATCAATCTAGGGCAGACTGCCTGTTGGCGTCTCATTTTAGATGAGCATTTGGAGGCAAGAATCAACGACCTCTAAAAAGGTTTGTGCTTTTTGAGTCAGAAGTTCCAAGTGTACGAATTTATCCTAAAAGATTATAGGAATCATGTACAAAACGATGGGACATGGTATTTAAAACAGTTAAAATAGTTGCACATACAATGTAAAGGCTTGACTACTGAGCTGCGTCCCCACCCAACGCTTCCTTCGAACCTTGGACGTGTTGCTGAGGAACGCACTGTTCCTTAACGATATGGTGAAGTAGAATTGTTAGGTGAATGAAATGAGAT
>NW_008466190.1:0-886 GCF_000622305.1 Nannospalax galili
TCTTAATCACATTCAGACACCCTATCTCCTTCCCTGACCCCACAGCTCCCACCACCACCAGACTTCAGGAATTCTGTAATATATGTTAAGTCCTATCTGTCCAGCATTTGTATCCAGATGCCCCTCAGTGCAAGTTCATTCACTGGAATCTGGCAGGCCTATCTAGAGTCACTTCCTTAAAGAAGATCAACTTCTTCTCACCCCCCAATAATCATTTGCCAATATGGTTCCTTTGTTAGGGTTGGAGTCTACTGCCCATTTTCTTTGTTCTGTGCTGGGGTTTTGTCTGATTGAGTGGGCATGGTTCTTACGTATGCTATCACCATTGTTGCAAGTTCATGAGAAAGTTTCCAGAGGCCCGAAAGCCTGTTGCCTTATGTTTATGTACTGACCTTGGCTCTTACAATCTCTCTGCCCCCTCTTCTGCAATGAATCCTCTTATACAGAATCTTATCTTTATCATTTAGTGAGCTGCAGACACATGAAGATATATCTTAAAGCAGGCTTCCCTTATACCTGGAACAAGTTACCTGTAGTCAAACGTAATCTAAAATAATAAATGAAAGCATTCAAATCAATTTAATTATATTGCAATATCATAATTGTTATACTTTACTATTGTTATTAATTTCTTAGTATGACTAATGTAAATAAAAGATGGTCATAGAAATGTATGAGTAGGAAAAAAATGTCATGAATATAGAGATTGCTATTATCCACAGTTTCAGACATTCATGGGATATCTCAGGAGAGAGTTCTCAGAGATAAAGCAGAGGAGATAACAAAATGGAAATAGTGAATTGCTCACTGATTTAAGATCATAATTTACTTGATGCTGCACATGTGTCATGTCTGTGTGGGGGCATGTATTTTAGGTATAGTGTTT
>NW_008466191.1:0-886 GCF_000622305.1 Nannospalax galili
ACACACACACACACACACACAAAGAAAAATGGCCCAGTTATCATAATGAAAAGGTACTTCTTCCTATGTGACAGAAGAAAAAAAAAGGAAAGGATAGGATAGGTCCAATTCCATGCTTCAGCACATAGCATGACACCCCTAATTGCTTTCTTGGATTTTTTTGTTTCCAACTTATTGTCCTTCCTGCTGTGAAAGAAAACTTTATAAAACACTCCTAAAAGAAGGACATGAAGTTGGGAAGGAAATGTGATGGCAGTCCTGAAGGAGTTGGAGAAGGGGAATGAGGTGTGAATATGATCAAAATACATTGTATATAAGTATGCAATTTTCAAAGAACGAAAATTTTAAAATCATTTTTGAGGGTCTGTGTTCTTGGCTACTCACCTGAACTTCACAGTAAGATCCAGTTGCTGAAGTCTCTATGTACATGAGCTACAGAACAAACAAGAAGAAATGAAGCTGGTGCTGACTTCAGAGCCCCGTCACCACTGGCTAGCATTCATAGTGCTGGAAGATACTATGCATGCTACCAGAAGGGAAACAATAGTACTAACCCTTACCCAGTTGTGAATCCTGTGAACTGCAACTGGCCTGGAAAGACTGACCCTCTAATGGAATAGTCGCATGAATATTGTCAGAGTAACCAATGACTCTATAATTGGGCCTAAGTTCTACTTCAGAGGATGGAGCCCATAAATGACATTGATAGCAGGCTTAGGAACCTCAGGCTAGACATGTCTCAGGACATAGGGGAGCCTAATATTAGTTTTCTACTAAGTAGTTATCATATTAAACTGGCTCCTAACAACTTATTGTTATACCCAATAAGATTAATATAGATTAATGCATCTCTCAACTCTCACCAGAGAAGCTTCTTTATGCAGCA
>NW_008466192.1:0-885 GCF_000622305.1 Nannospalax galili
TAGCAGCTAACAACTCCAGGTCGAGGGAATCTCATGCCCTCTTCTGACCTCCACAGGCATTTCATGCACAGATACACTTACACATATGCAGACAAAACACTCATATACATAAAATAAAAATAAATTAAATTTTTACTTAAAAAGAAGTCATGCTGTGATGACACCAAGCTCAAAAGAGAGACAGATTCACAGAGAAATCTGATATACGTGTATCCTGAAGGCATGCTGAAGAAGGCAATGAACTAGTCTTTTTATTACTCTACGTCAAGATAGTGATTCTAAGTTGGGTAAATCTTGACATTAAGTACCATAAGTCCCAGCATTTCTAAGGACTTCTGACATTTTATACAACTGAAATCATAATTTTTGTTTTTCTCTAAAATTTGATTTTCTTCTAAACCACTGTCAATAGATGCTTTCTAAAGCTCTGGGTAGGACAGAACTTCCCCATCGGGGTTGCAGGTGAGGTTCAGTCTGCCATGTGCAAGGCCTTGAGTTTAATTCCTAGCACCATACAGATATAATAATAACTAAAAACTCACTATTTTAATAACTACATAAAGTTCCCTAATAATACCAACAATTTATTCCATTATCTCCCTGTTGACAAGTTATTTAGTTTGTTTACAGTTATTGACAACTGAAGATTTAACAGTCCTTGTACACTCATACTTCTATTTTCTATAGGCAAATAAAGCATCATTTTTTAATATATTTTTATTTTATGTATATGAGTATTTTACCCACATGTATGTAAATGCAATGCAATACCCATGGATGCCAAATGAGGGCATCAGATCCTAAGAAGCTGGAGTTAGGAACAGCTTCCAGCTGCCATGTGGGTGCTGGAAACCAAACCCAGGTCCTCTGTGAGAGCAGCCAGTG
>NW_008466193.1:0-886 GCF_000622305.1 Nannospalax galili
TAGTTCGGTGGGTGGTTGAGAAAGCCATAGGGAGACATATATTGTTTAAATGGATTTAAATTTCACAGGGTGATAATGCCCCCCAAACTGTAGGCTAACAAAAACCCCAGTGCCAAGCATGAGAAACCTCCCTTTGAGTTGTTGGCCAGGGCAGTTGAAAAACAATATAGACTATTACCATTGCCCTTGGTTGCCTCCCAGAATTTGAAGGTAAGATCCTATTGCTGAAGATATACATGCTTCAGACACAAGACTTGGAGGAATAGAGCTTGAACAGAGCTGGAAACCTCCTCCCTGATGACCAGCTATCAGAGTGCCAGAAGGTGCCATGCGAACTACCAAAGGGGAAAAGTAATGAGTATCCTTGCCCAGCTGTATAATCTATAAACCACAACAATGCCCGGCATTGGGGGTGCAGCTTCATCTTGGCGGTAGCAGCTGTGTAAATGGACGTAAGGCCTGGTACTAAAAACTGAGTCAAATATCAGCGGGCGGAGAGATGACAGACCCCAGAGGAGGTCTACTACTGCCATTTTCCTGAACCAACTGTATTCTAAACACTTACCCTTACACCCACAGACACTAGTGGCTCTTATCAAAGAATCTTCTTTCTATAACAGATTGAGAACATTACAGAAACCCAGAACTGGACAAAATGCAGAGAACAAGTGCCAGTGGGGTGACCAGCCTCAGCTGATACATCTGTAAGGCAACCCCTGTGCCTTACACCCAGGAATAAATGCAGACTGGGATGCTGCCAGCTAAATAGTGTCCACCAGACCTGCAGAGAAACTGTATCCATGGAATTTCAACAGAATGGCTCCCTAAACAAGATGTGCATAATGACAACACCAGTGGACACGCCAATGTGGATGGCAGAATGATA
>NW_008466194.1:0-886 GCF_000622305.1 Nannospalax galili
AGCTAAGTAGAGATTGCCAATATATAACTTATTTTGGACACATTTCTATCAGGAAAATTCTACTCTTTGGAGAACTTAGATTCTGAGAGGCGGAATTTGATGTGGATGACCAAACTCTCTCTCCACTGCTGTGCTGCAAACCTCTTGTGCATGGACTCCAACACTCTTCTGCTCCATCAGTTCCTGCACACTATTAGCAATCAACTCTGGATGAAGGCTGCTTCCCACCTGGTAAATATCCCAACGCTATGGCAATAAAATGACTTATAGTACATCATTGTAAGTAGAGCAATCAGAAGACTAAAAAAAGAACTCCTAATTTTAATGATTTAAAGACGTTTTTGCTATTATGTATCAATCAGCATACAATAATCCTGGCATCCTCATACATACTTATAACGTTTGAGACACAGAAGAGCTGCATCCCTCTCCATTCCTGTCCTGGGTCACAAGGACTGAGGACTCACAACTGACACCAGCAACACTGATGCCAGCCCAGCCACATGGACAAACCCACACAGAACTCCTTACCCTCCCAATTTACACAGGAGTGGGAGAGCTGATACAAACATTTATGCATCTTCCATTCTCTTACTGCACAAAGAAAGAATAGGATGGAAAAAGACAAAAGGTGATGAAAGATAATAAAAAGATAATACAAAGATAATAAAAGATTACATCTCCATGGAGATTAGGAAGAGGGATTGTTAGAAAATGAGAAGGATTTTGATCCTTACACTGTCAGTGGAGAGGCATGTTGTGGTGCTAACATTGTGAGACTTCATTGCTATCACCCACCATGGAGTGGGGGTTCTGTGAGAGGCGCCTCTCTCTGCAGCCTTCGTATCTGAAAAACACAGTCCCTCAGGTAGCAGCAGAAGGTCCA
>NW_008466195.1:0-886 GCF_000622305.1 Nannospalax galili
TGGGTCTCCTGCGCTATCAAGCAAACCATATAACATATCTTTATGTGCAATGTGCATTTATTAACTTACAAAGGAATGAGTACCCAGTGCCTAGCCCAGCTCAGAGCCCCCCATATGAGATCTCGCCATGCCCATAGTCACCATTAGCATTCGCTCACACCTCAGGGGTCAGCAATCTTGCCCCAGGCCCATAAGAGTCACATGCGCTACCAGAGGCTTCCATCCCAAGATGGCTCCCAGCAGTCCCTCAGTAGTCCATGCTCTGTGGCAGGCCCTGCCCCTTGGATGAACTAGCCAATTGGGAGACAAGAGCTATTGGCAGTTAATGGTTGCTGGGTGAAGGGGAGACATTTCCTTTAGTGGTATAGCCACTTGGGACGTTGTTCATGCTTGTGTAAATCACCCCTCACCCATGCTCATGCATGCAATCCTAATTAAACTCATTGAGTCACCAAAAAGTTTTTAAAAAGGGCATGAAAGTAAAAGTTACTTTCAAGTTGGAAAGGAAAGGGGATCAGCAGGAGTGGGAAGAAGGCAAGAGAGGGTAATGGGGTGGATGTGATCAAAATACATTATATACATGTATGAAAATGTCAATGAAACCCATTATTGTATATAATGATATATGGTAACTAATTCTTTTTAAAGATTAGCTATCATAGGTAGCTTCTCTTCTAGTTCACACAGTTAACCTCTGTCCCAGTTTGTTAGTCCCCTCTTGGTCTCTTCCTCTCTACCTAGTCTTGAATTCGCACTGCATACTCCCTCATGGGCATTGGGCTTCTACCATCCCACTGGGATAAGCAGTACTACAGTTTGCTTTGACAGGGGCATCAGCAGCCATCCTACACCATGGCTGCTCACCCAGCTCAGGCTTCAGCCTGTC
>NW_008466196.1:0-886 GCF_000622305.1 Nannospalax galili
GTCAACTTCACAAAACCAAATCACCTTAAAACAGAAGAAAGACAGCAACCATACAGAGAATCTGTTCATGCCCAGCAATTTTTAGGCACCTTCATATGATCATCCTTTTTTTAAAAATTTATTTATTATTTTTATTTTATGTAAATGAGTATATTGCTTGCATGCATGCAAGTGTGCCTGTGTTGTGTAATGCCCATGGAAGTCAGAAGAGGGTGTAGAATTCCCTGGAACTGGAGTTACAGGCGGTTGTTAACTGCCATATGGGTGCTGGTAATCGAACCCAGGTCCACTGCAAGAGCAACCAGTGTTCTTAACTGTTGAGCCATCCCTCCAGCCCCCATGATCATCCTTTTCATTCCCTGGAAACTGTGTAAACCAACCCTTATCCAGATAAAGAAGCACACACTCAAAGAGGTCAGGTAACATATTCAAGCCTCACAGCTAGCTGGGTATCAAGGGTCCAAGCAAAAACTGCAGCCTGTCCCTCTGCCCAGCACCAGGTAAGGGTCTGCTGTGACAGGCGGTAAAGAACAGACTGGATTGACTCTGTTGCCCCTTGGTTGCTCCCCTTCAGAAACTGGCAAGTTCTTCTGTTTCTTTAACTAATGGGATCACAGTGCCTTTCTCAGAAGCCCGGTGTGGGACTCCTTACTTTGGATTCGGCACACATTAGTTGCCCTGCAAATACTTATTACATGGAATGGGGAAGGCTGCAATACCTCCATCCTTTCCTCTATGGCCCTCTGCACCTCTGTCCCCTGACACGCCTGAGCATGCAGCACCACTTCCTGCAGCCCTGTCCGGAGTCAGACGGCATTCATTCCTGCATCTCAGCATGGCCAGACCACACACACACAGGATGGAGAGGGCTGGGCGAGCCCTGGGA
>NW_008466197.1:0-885 GCF_000622305.1 Nannospalax galili
GCATCAGATCCCCTGGAACTGGAGTTACAAACAGTTGTTAGCTGCCATGTTAGCACTGGGAATTGAACTCAGGTTCTGCAAGAACACTCAGTGTTATTAACCACTGAGCCATCTCTCCAGCCCCCAGCAAACACTTTTTTAAGCTTAAATTCATCAGTTCATTCTGTCATAGGAATCTTCAAGTGGAGGGTGCTGCCTGTGCCAACAGTCTGATGTATCTCCTATTGGGTGCCCCCTGGAAGGAGCACATGGTTCTCAGAGATTAGAAACATAAATCTTACCTTCTGGTTGGCTTGCCAACTGCTATTAGCAGTTGTCTGGGTATAGTGGGCTCCTACCAGGTTTTCCAGATTCTTCTGTCTCAGAACAAAGAATTAGAGTCACATGGATAATAGCAAGAGAAGAAATAGAATTTAATAAGAACGAATTCACTGGGCAAAGTAAGTGGGAACAGAGAGAGACCCTAAACTGTCCTACATTAGGCACAGCAGTAACACAACACAAAGCCGGACATGGAGGCTCATTCTGCAATCCCAGCACTTGGGAGGTTGTGGCAAGAGGATTGTTATGGCTTAAACATCATCCTATACTACCAAGTAAGATCCTGTCCCCCAAACAAGCAAACAAAAATGGATATAGGAAGAAATCCTGTGTGACTCTAGAAAAGGAAAATTTAACTCTTAAGAAACAAATATTTTGAGCTGATAATAGAATATAATCTCAAAAGTTTACTTACATATTACTTATGTAACATATAAGGAAGAAAAATACAACTAGAAACTCACATATATTAGAAAATTTTATTTATTTCTATGCATTCTCCCAAAGCTTTAAGAATACATCTTAAATAAAGGTTAATTACACTATTTTACAAAGAATTAGTAA
>NW_008466198.1:0-886 GCF_000622305.1 Nannospalax galili
AAGTACTCTAAAAGATGAAATCCTGGGACTGGAGGAATAGCTCAGAAGTTAAAAACTCTTGCTGCTCTTGCTGATGACCAGGGTTCGGTTCTAAGCATATATGTTGGGTATCTCACAACCACCTGAAACTCCAGCTCCAGGGAATCCAACCCCTTCTTCTGGCTTCCATGGGCACCTGCACTCATATGCACATACCCATACACAGATACACGCACACAAGCACATAATTAAAAATCAAAACTAAAACAGATGAAGTCCTTCGATAATGAACTTGAGACAGTTATGGGAATTTGAAGGAGGGTTAGGGTTACATGGGGTTGCATGCTGCAGAAAGAAAAATATAAAAGGGCTGAAAAGTCAGGGTCACTGTGGGTGATTAGACGATAATTGGTTACCACAGCAACACCAATTTCAGAGAATCAATGGGAAAAAGGCAACACTGACACATTCTCCCCCTAAATCCCAGCACCTATGCTCTCTACTAAGATGTACCTCCACAGCATTCATCACCTTCCAACACCACAGAGATCCTTGGACTGCATGCTGTGTGTTCATGGAATCTAGTAACATGGTCCAGTCAGGTATATGAGCTAGCTGTGATCAACTGGCCTCCTGCTTGTGAAGTCCAGATGGGATCAATGGATGACCAAGTCACTACAGGACAGACTGCTGAACTGGGGTAGAGGCTCTTGTCCCAGAGGCTGGCAGAAGACAGGTTGGGCCACCTCAGAGGAGGACATTGGATTAATAGAGAGGGTAAGTCCTAGGAAGGCTAGTAATAGTGTCAGAGGGGGTTCTGGAGCAGTTCTGATTTGACAGGCCTGTGGTTTCCACAGGTTCCAGAGCTTGCTGCTTGGCCAGGTGGCCATGTTGACTTGGTCTTGAA
>NW_008466199.1:0-886 GCF_000622305.1 Nannospalax galili
GTGTTTGATCAGTGTGGAACTCTGTAACAGTCTCCATCTATTGCAAAAAAGGAAACTTCTTTGATGACTGATGACAGGTATACTTGTCTGCAAATATGAGTATATGCATTTAGCATACAGTAAGAAACTGCATCTGTCTCGGGATGCAACACCTGACGAAAATGTAGAGAATAAGAAGCTGCAGAGTATTTGTCCATGGACAGTTCTCCTATATTAATCGTCAGCCCACCAGGACTCAGGGACCATTGCAGAAGTGGGGCCCTAAATATTTGAAGGGGGCCCTAAATATTGGGTGGTGGAGAGAGGCAAGGAAACAGACATCTCCAAGCCTCAAGGAACTTACTTGAATGAACTTACAGCAATGGTAACATGATGCACAGAACCCATGCAAACTTAAACCTAACAAAATCCCAGCACAGATCTGGAGAGAGGGGTGTGGAACCTCCATATTAGCTGAGGAACTATTGGTGACTGATGTTCTGGGTGAGAGCAAACTGGTCTTCTTGGGGGGAGTAATGCTGAATAGTCTGACCAGTGGAGGAGCTCAAACTGGCTCATTTGATGACATAGACTTGACTTGTAGACCTTTGCATGTATTACAGAATGCATGAGGTTCAGTGAGAGGGCCATGTGTACAGATAGGGAAGGGGAGCTGAATATGATTAAGATGTATGAAATAAACAAAAATTCAATAAAATGTATATTAAAAATAAAATTTGAATTTAAAAAATTAAAAATATGTGATTACTATAGTTCCGTATTGTTTTCACATGGAAAACAAAATCTTAATTAGTTTTTCCTAACATTGATGCATATTGTTAAAGGAAATACATAAAATTTATTGTAAAATCCACTATTGCATATAATATACATATAAAAGTTACCC
>NW_008466200.1:0-886 GCF_000622305.1 Nannospalax galili
GAGTCATGGCAATCACAAAAATCAACAGTAATTCTTTCCCCATGGTGAATTCCCTTGTAGAAAACCTGAGCACTGAGATTTAATGAGTTGTTCTGTTGCTTTTCAGTGGAGTTGCATAGGGTTTACACTGTGGCTCTATCCACACACAGGTGGAAAGTGAGGAGCATTATTTCCTTCTCTCCTCCTTATCTTCCCCTCTTCTTTCCTTTCCTCTTTATTTCTCACTTTGCTTTCAAAGAATAATGTCCTGGGGGACAGAATTAGGTGTTTCAGTAAACATTTGATGTCTCACCTACTTAGATAAAAGCCTTAAAACATGTGGACTCTGTATATCTGAAAAATTAGCGTCGAAAGAAGCCCTAGGTCAGCGAAGGGCAGAAGCAGCCCAGGGGCAGAGTAAGGACCGATGGGGAGAGAAGCTGCTGGCAGCAGGTGCAGGGACAAGTGTGACAAAGGAGACTCGCTCCTGGGAGATGACTGAGGTTAGATACAGAACAGACTTTAGGATTGTTCCCATAAACCTGTGCTTAATCAGCTGATCCCAAACTCACCTAGAATACACACCGGAGCTAGCAAACTGAATCCCAATGTACACTAAAGAAAGGAAGATGACACGTCTGTAAAATTCCTTGTAGTTCAATGATAATGTGAAAAAACAGAATAAATGAAACAGCCAATCCTTGATGTGGGTCATGGAAAACATTTGCAATAAAGTCATAACTGATTTTCAAAACCATGAAAAACATTTTCTGAAGAGCCACAAAATATGTGCTGGAAAAAGTAATTGGCATTGAATAACTGACATTGTCAGATACCAGATTGTTTTTTGAATTTATTTTTTTTATAATTTCGTATATATGTATATATAATGTTCTTAATAAAGTTT
>NW_008466201.1:0-886 GCF_000622305.1 Nannospalax galili
ACACACACTGCACACTTGTAATCTAACATGGAACATCATTGTAACTTTACATTTCTCTAAAATTGGGAATTGTGTAATTTGAATTTCCTTTATAATCAGTTATATATTTACTCTGTTTTTCATCAGATTATAGACACTTTCATTTGTGAGCCTTACATACCTTTGATAATACTTCCTTGTTTCAGAGGCCACAACATTTCAATGCTTATCTTTTAATCTTATGGGGAATTTTTCTCATAGAAGTGTTTAATTCTCTGAAATCAGCTTTATCATTTCCTTTAGATTTGTGCTTTTGATGTCTACTTTACAAAACTTTTTACTGTCCTAAAGTCGTAAAGATACCATGTATTTGATATTGTTTAAAGAGGAATTAAAGTTTTGCTATTCATATTTGTATCTTTAATCCACATGCAATTTACTTTTATGAGTTGCATGATGTGAGGGTATAAACTTTTTTTTTCTTTATAATGAACCCATTGGCTTCAACATCATTTGAAGTCTTCATTTCTCCCAATAAATTACAATACTCACTCTATTATACATCGAGTTTTCAAAATGCTTAGATTTGCTCCTAGACTCCCTAGTCCGTTTTGTTCTTCTTTTACTAATATAGTCTGCAAAGATACCAAGTCACTGTCTAGTTAAAGCCATTTTCCTCTCTGTAAAGACAGAAGCCTGTCTTCCTCTGGTTGCCTTGACACTTCACACTGATTTATTCTTCTATATATATTTTCTGATTACCTTATAACTTCATTTAAAAAGTTTTGTTGTTTTAGAATTACACTAAGCTTGTTTATTTATTTGAGGGTCAGCAGACATCCTCACTAAATTTCAGACTTTTGACTGCAGATGTAACTTGGTGGGTACAGTGCTTACCTAGTACAAG
>NW_008466202.1:0-886 GCF_000622305.1 Nannospalax galili
TGAAAGAGATGGTCTCTTCCCCCTAACAGCTATCACTTGCCAAAAGTTCCTTTGGTTGGGTTGGGGCTTCTTGCCACTTCCCCATGTCAGTGCTGGGATTCTGTCTGGTTTGAGGCTGCATGGGACGTGTGCACGCTGTCACCATTGCTGCGAGTTCGTATGAGTGACTAGAGGGCTTTATCTTTCAAAAGGTCTATTTTCTTTGGCATAAGTAACTAGATGTCTAATAGGGCATTAACTAAGATAAGGAATATCAGGATAGATAAGTATGTGTTTTTCTATGGTGAATCATAGAAATATGTTTTAGTTTCATTTCTGTTGCTGTGATTAAATACCCTGCTCTAAAACAACTTAAGGGAGGAAGGGGTTATTTTGGCCCACAAGTTACATCATAGCAGGGAAGTCAAGGCAGGAGCATGAAGCAGCTTGTCAGATCCACCATCAAGAGCAGAGAGGGATCAGCCCCCTTCCTACTCTTACGTGGTCCCGGACCCAACCCCAGGAATGGCGCTGCACCATGAGTCGGCTGGCCTCAATTCATAGAATCTTCCACAGAGAGGCAGGCCACAGGCCAACGTGATCTAGACAGTCCCTCAGGAGACTTTCTTCCCTGGTGATTAAAACTCAACAAGGGGCTGGAGAGATGGCTTGGCAGTTAAGAGCACTCGTTACTCTTGTAGAAGTCCTGAATTCAGTTCCCACCACCCACGTCGTAGCTCACAACTGTCTGTAACTCTAGATCTAAGGGATCTGACAACCTCTCCCAAACATGCATGTAGTACACATGCATGCACACAGGCAAAAATTCATACACATAAAAAATCTTAAAAATATGAGATCAGAAAAGTTCTTCCACATTAAACAGAACCCAAAATAAATAAAACAA
>NW_008466203.1:0-878 GCF_000622305.1 Nannospalax galili
GTGTGTGTGTGTGTGTGTGTGTGTGTGTGTGTGTGTGAGTGCACGCACGCTCTTGCATGCTTGTCTTTTGGGGTTCCCATGGAAAAGCTACCATTACATCATTCCTGACATGGAGGGTGTACTCCTGTAAGAACTATACCAAGGCCATTGATCTTCAACTCTGGTGCTACACCTCCAAACTTCTGATTTCCTGGGCTTCCTTGTCTGTCAGGCAGCATCTTTGATCATCTGTGATGCTCTCTCCCACTGAAATTCAAGGACGTTAAATCCTTGTGTCTTTGTCTTCATTTCTTTTCCTGTTGCTGTGGTAAAAAATAGTCTGATAAAAGCAACTTATAGGAGAATAAACTATTTTAGCTCATAGTTTAAGGTACAGTCCATCATGGCAGGGAGGTCAAGGGAGTAGGGGCTTGAGCAGCTGGTCACATCACATTCACAATTAAGAAATGATAGAGGGGGCTAAAGAGATGGCTCAGTGGTTAAGAGTGCATGATGTTCTTGCAGAGGACCCAGGTTTGGGACCCAGCAACCACATGGTGGCTCACAACCACTTGTAATTCCATTTCCAGAGGATCTGCCACCTTTTTCTGTCCTCCGAGGTCATTGCATGACATGAGTGCACTTAGATACACGCAGGCAGAACATTTATACACATAAAATTAAAAAAAGAAATGATAGAGCGATGAATGAAAGCTGCTGCTTTATGCAGTCCTGAATCTTTGGTCCAGGGAATGGTATCACTCATGATTAAGATAGACCTTCTCACATCAGTCAAAGTAATGAAGATACTCCCCACCCCTTGGGCCTACACAGAGACCTATCTCAGTCCTTTTAAGTTAACAACATAACACTTGCCATTACACTTTTCACCTCAAATA
>NW_008466204.1:0-871 GCF_000622305.1 Nannospalax galili
TTTTTTTTTAATCCCTGGTACAATGAAATTTCAGTCACTTGTCTTTTGTTCCTGCCAGTGTTTTTAAGTGTGAGGTATGCAAATGTTTCTCTTCATCTGAACAGTAACATCATCCAGTCTTGAGAAATGTTCTCCCACAATTTCTTGGCGATTCTATTCTGCAGTTGTAATTATTGATAAATTCATTCTAAAATCTGTAGTTTCAATGTCATTCTATTTTGACCTATTTCATCTTTTTTATCATCAAGTAATTCTTTTTGATGTTTTATTTCAGCCGTCAGAGCATTAGTTTCTAAAAGTCCATTCTTATTATTTTTTCTTTTGCAAACATACTAATTCTTTTCTTATGACTCTAAAATTTGTTAGGTCACTAAATATATTAATATAAATTCATGAACAATCACTTTTCCATAAGTTGTCAGAGCTGTCTCTGGGGATTTCTTTTATTTGTTTTTGTTTCTTGATTAATGTTCAGTGTTCTCTGGAAATTGCTCATGATTTATGGTTGTCTCTTTAGTTAAAAGTGTACCTCTGTAGGCTGGAGGAATGGCTCCGTAGGAAATGTACTTACTGCATAAGCATGAGGTCTTGAGTTGGAATCCTCTTTACTCATGTAAAAGCCAGGCCTGGTGGTGCATATCTGTAACCTCTAAAATGAGAGAGCAGAGACGCGGTATCTAGGAGCTTGCTGGCAATCTAGCCTAGCCAAAACAATGAACTATAGGTTCAGTTAGAGACACTCTCAAAAAACATAAAAGGCCTCTGGCCTCCACAATGTAGAAATGGGTAAGTACACCACCCAAATGAGCACATGCACAGGCACAAAGACACACACCACACACACACACACACACACACACACACACACACA
>NW_008466205.1:0-886 GCF_000622305.1 Nannospalax galili
TTCAAAAGTGGCTATAAAATTTTTAGGTTCGCTGTTGAATTAATAGTTATTTGTCAGGATATTTTATCACAGCAACAGACATGAAACTAGAGCACACATCTTGCCTCCAGTTTAAACTAGAGGTGTCAGAACTTGGAGACCTTATCTTCATCATTGGTTTTTTTTTTTTTTTTCCATTCTGTTCATCCCCATCAAGGACTTGTTGAGACACTTCTGTTCCGACCCTGGGAACATTATCGCTTCAGGCTGACTGGTCTTCACCCTCACATCCAGGTAGACATTAAATATTTCTAAGTCTCTTTTGAAAAACAAGAAGTATATCTTTTCCTCTCCAACTTCAGCCTTATTAGATTGTGGATTTCATGCCTAGACTCCCAAACCAGATTTCCAATCTGTTTTATATTTTACCTTGTTGTAAACACAACAATGAGAACTATATTTCTTGGCCTCCACCTTTAATCATGTTAATCCCTTTCTCAGAGTACTGCCTGGGCTAAAAACAGAAAAGTCTCAAGTTTTTATGCTCTTACTAATGTTAACCACGTAAAAATACCCCTTAGCCTTACAGAATACTGGTGTAGGTTGGGTTTTGTCCCATACCAGTACTGACACAGACCTTAATGTTGAATATGCTTAACACCGATGAGGAAAGGGAGTCGAAGGTAGGGTCATAGGCCCAGATCTGCATTCAGAAGGCTCCTGCTGGGATTTCCAGATTCTTGTGTCCTAGAACAAGGAATCGTGCCAGGGATACATGGATGGTGATTGAAAAGGAGGCAGTTTATTACAAAAAGAACAAGTGTTCCCCCTGTCCCAGGAAGTAGGCTAGAGGGCGGGACAAGTTTGAAACTCAAAATAAACCCTGGCCATGAAAGTCCTGATCCTC
>NW_008466206.1:0-884 GCF_000622305.1 Nannospalax galili
CCCAGCACCCACATGGCAGCTAACAACCATCTGTAGCTCCAGTTCCAGGGGTCTGATGCTCTCTTCTGGCCTGCTCAGACACTGCACACATATGGTGAACTTATATCCATGCAGGCAAATACTCATGCACATAAAATAAAAAATAAATAAATAAATAAATACATTTTTACTTGAAGAAAGGAGTTGATTCCTTAGTTAGTGATCACATGGTTATTAGTATCGTATGCGAAGGAGAAAAGCAAACAGCATGAGCCTCCAGGGGAAGAATACAATCGTGCTAATGCAGTATCCTTGCCACCCCCACACACAAAAGTGCAAGCCTGAATCTCATCAAGCATCTAAATCTTTACATTTACAGAAAGCACAGGAAACAGAACACATTCAACACCATCAAGGTGATTCAGTCAGCAAAACATAACTTCTCAGAAATCACAGGGAACTAAAGGGCAAGCTGCTACCAACAACGAACTTGCAATAAGGGAGTGGTCAGAGGGCTGCCAACAAACAGATCTAACCTTGGATCCCAGAGGCTTAAACATGTCAACAAATTGCCGACTTAAACCATAAAAAATGATGACTCGATCAGGGGAATTTGAGTACTGACTAGATTTGGGGGGTACCCAAGTGGTGCTATCTTTGTTTTTCGCTACTGAGTCTCACTGTGGAGCTCATGCTAGCCTTGTTTGTGCTTGTGATCCTCCTGCTTCAGCCTCCCTAGGGATTGAGGGTGTGAGCCATCATGTCTACCTTTTTTGTTCGTTTCTTTCTTTTTTCTTGATGCACTTTCTGAGTTATAGTGAGTACATGTTTTATAAGAAAAAACCATTTTGGGGCCCTGTAAGATGGCACAGTAGGTAAAAGCATTTGCCACTTAATGATGCAAG
>NW_008466207.1:0-885 GCF_000622305.1 Nannospalax galili
ACAAAGGATTTATTTATTTATTTCTGTGTGTGTGTGTGTGTGTGTGTGTGTATGGATACCACATGTGGGCAGGCACAGGAGCCTGAAGAGGTGTTGGATTTCCTGCAGCTGGGGTTACAGGTAGTTGTAAGCCTCCTGACATGGTTGCTGGGAATCAAACTCAGGTCCTCTGAAGGAACAGCAAACATTCTTAACTCATGAACCATCTCTACAGCCCCTCCCTTTCAGGATATAGTTTCAGTTTTAGGTTGTAAGATTTTAAAAGCAGTGATATTTTACTACCTCTGTGTTTATCATATTCAGTGTGTAGTTATATGGATATTTTAACGTATGTCAAGCTTTCTTTCACAGTTTGCTCTCTAACTCCTCATCTAAAGGTACAATTCACACATCTTATCCATAAGTTAAGCTTTATATCGTAGTCCATGATGATGCACTTAATTTACCACTTTTAGTAACCATCCACATGAATAAACTTCTGAGAACAGAGGCATCACTGAAAAGATATGGCAAGTTATTCTAAACTCCTTGATGGGCTATGAATTTCAATGCACATATGGTGTGTGTTACAAAAGCAGTAATTAGAATCCTTAAAGAGTAGATCTGGGAACTGGAGCGATGGTTCAGTGGTTCAGAGTGCTTGTTGTACGACAGTGAGGACCTGAGTTCAGATCCAGACCTCATGTAACGAGCTGAGCAGGGGCTTGTGTGCATCTGTAGGAGCAGTGACAGGAAGATCACTGGGGTTTGCTGGCTATCAGTCTATCTGAAAAGCGTGAGTTCCAGGTTCAGGGAGAGACTGCCTCAAAAGAAAAAGGTGGAAAGTGAGAGAGGAGAACATCTGAACCTCTCTCTCTCTTCTTACCTCCAAAAGTACATGCACAG
>NW_008466208.1:0-886 GCF_000622305.1 Nannospalax galili
GCACATGCATGTGGAAGCCAGATCTCAACCTTGGGTGTTAGTTCTCAGAAAATATCTACTTTGTTCATTGAGACAAGATCTCTCACTGGGACCTGAAGCTGGTTGATTAGGCCTGGCTGGCTAGCTAGCAAGTCCAAGAGATTCACCTGTCTCTGCCTCCTGGTATTGGAATTACATGTGCCACCATACCTGGCTTTTTATATAGGTGGTGCTGGAGATGGAACTCGGGTCCTCATGTTTGCTGCAAGTAAGCACTTTACTGACCAGAATAGCTCCCTAGTCCCTGTTTTGACTTTATACCTCTCACCCTCACAACCCTGTCTTCAGAACGTAAGATAGGACCTAGAGCAAAATAACCACTCAGTAAATACCCTTTTCCCCCTTGATGGCTCTAATTTCATTGTGAGTAAACCCATTAGTGGGTTTAGAGTTGAGTGGACTGCTTAAAAATGGAACCCAGTCAGAGGAAGTAGGTCACTAGGGGACTACATTTGAAAGGGTATATCCTATTCATTCTCTCTCTCTCTCCCTCCCTTCCTCCCTCCTTCCCTCCATCCCTCCCTCCCTCTGTCCTCCCAAGTACCACAAAGTAACTCTGCTCACTTATTCAACCTCAGTACAGCCTAAGGACAGTGGAGCCAATTGGTCATACTCCAAACTCTGAAATTGTGCAGAGAAGCCTTTTCTGTCTGAAGTTGTATATACCATGTTTATACACAGCAATAAAAAGCTAACTGACACACCATGTGAACAGTTGAGTTTTGAGTACATTGTATCTTGGGTCATTCAGAAGATAGATCTCACACAGTAGGTTAAAGAAAGGAAGAATAATATGAGCAAATGTCATGTGGTGCATTAGGGCTGAGAGAGGCTACTCAAGGGAGAT
>NW_008466209.1:0-886 GCF_000622305.1 Nannospalax galili
CAGAAGGTGGTTCAAGTCTGAAATAAACTCTCTGAACTCTTCCATTGGTGTGTGTGCTACTAATGGACTAAGACTTCCTTCCTTCTTTGGACTTTGTTGCCCTGGCCATCATATTATAATGGCTTTGTAACTCATCTTGCATTCAGATTGTTATTGTTTTGATCCAACTCATCACAGTACCTGACACAATGCTGTTAAGAATTAGTGGAACCTGGGCCTGGGAGATGGTTCAATGGGTAAAAGTGCTAGCCATTTGTATTGGTTAGTTTTTGTCAACTTAACAAAAACTAGAGACACCTGGGAAGAGAGAATCTCAACTGATGAATTTCCTCCATCAGATTTTCCTGTGGCATGACTCTGAGGCTTTTTCCTGATTGTTGGTTGATGCAGAATGTGGTTGATGCCATCCCTGGGCAGGTGGGTCTGGGTTGTGCGAGAAAGTTGGCTGAGCATGAGCCAGAGGAAGCAAGCCAGTAAGCAGCATTCCTCCATGGTCTCTGCTTCTTGCCTCCATTTTCCCATTTGAGTTCCTGCCCTGACTTTCCTCAGTGATGAACTACGACATGGAAGTATAAGCCAAATAAATCCTTTCCTCCCCTAGTTGCTTTTGGTCAGCATTTTATCACAGCAGCAGAAACCAAGATAGAATACCATTCAAGCCTGACAACAACTTTGACCCCTGGAATCCATGTGAAGAGCCAGATGTGGTGACGTGCACTCCAACAGCAAGACAACAAGTGGACATAGGAGACTCACCCAGGAGCTCACAGGCCAGCTAGTCTGGAGCATGCAGTAGAGCCTCAGAAATGAGAAAGACACTGTCTGAACAATGCAGAAGGTGAGAACCAACCTTCAAAAGTTGACCTCTGACCTCCAAAAATGGGTT
>NW_008466210.1:0-886 GCF_000622305.1 Nannospalax galili
TCCACTGGGGTCTAGTCAGCCTATCTAGAGTCATTCCCTTAAAGAAGATCACCCAATAGTAATCAGCTGCCTAATAGTTCTTTGGGCAATTTGGCGCCTGCTACCCATTTTCACAGTTCTATGTTGGGTCTTTGTCTTTTTATTGCACATTGCTAGCCTGGGAAAAGATCAAATTAACAAAGGCTGCCTGAGTTTATATCCTAGCTATGTCATTTACCAATTGTGTGGTTCACCTATCTTCTAATAAAGTAAAATCAATTATCTGTAAAATAAGATTAGTAATGTTTACCTCATTTGTTCAGAGATCAAATAATAAAATTTGGATTATAGTGCCTATACAAGTTAGTCCTGAAATATTGGTTGTTGTTTTTAATCATATGTAAATACACATTAATGTTTATATGTCTATGTGTTGTCATCCACTTAGTGATAACCATGTGCCTTTGCAGTTTCTTACTTACAATACCTTATAGTTTCTTATCCAGATAGGTGTGCAGTGTCATTTTAGCCACTAAGAAAGAAAGAATTTCTGCTTTATGTAATTTTAAGAAGATATTTTTCCTTATGTAATTATTTTGATAAAAGTTTGACCTGCTTTTTAAAAATTTGAGAATGTGGCACAAATAGCAAATATAATGAACAATGTGTTCCAAGTTTGCTGCTTTTGTGCATTTTAAATTGAAATTCCAGTTAGACATTAATTCAATTTATATAGAATTCTAATTAAAATAAGATGAGGTTTCCCAGATCCTGCAGCTTTTTGAAATACCTCCTAGAAATGATTCTTTTTGGCTTATTTTCTGAAGTGAAAACAAATTGGAAATGAAAGAGCAATTGAAAGCTCTCCTGTCAGTGATAATTCAAAATTAGGAATCTGCTTTCTAAA
>NW_008466211.1:0-886 GCF_000622305.1 Nannospalax galili
CAAAACTATCACCTATAATCAAAGGGAGAAGAAAAATTTATATGATAAATGCAGATTTAAGAAATTTGTGTCCACAAAACCAGCCTTGCAGCGAATACTGAATGGAATACTTCAGACTGAAGACACAAAAACTCTTAATAATGCAAAAAGAAATAATAAACAAATCCAGACCAATTAACCAAAAGTTACGGTATAAGAAAGCAACACCCTGCCCCAGTATAACAGGAATTATTTAAAATTAGTCAGTGATAACTAGGAATATTAATGGCATCGACTCCTCTGTGAAAAGATTTGATTTGAAAACATGATCTATCAATATGCTGCCTCCAAGAAACATACCTCACCATCAATAGTAGGCATCACCTTCAGGTAAAAGGATGGAAACGAGTTCCAAGAACACAGAAGTAAGACACAAGCAGGTACAACTATTCTAATTCCTGACAAAATACACTTCAGAGTAAAACTTGCTAGAAGAGAGAGAGAGAAGGTTACTTCATACTCATTAAAGGAAAAATATGCCAAGAGAATTTCACAATTCTAAACATTTGTGAATCAAACAGGTCAACCAATTTTATGAGATAACCTATTAGATCTAAAATCACGTGTTGATTCCAACACAGTCATAATGGGTGAATTCAGTACTCCACTGTCACCCATAGACAGGTCAGCCAGGCAAAAACTAAACAGAGAAACCCTGGAACTAAATAACATCATAAATCAAGTGGACATAACCGTCATTTACAGACCATTCCACCTAAATACCCAGAATATACTTTTTCTCATCAGCCCACAGAACTTTCTTCAAGAGAGGCTACTTATTCCATAGGGCACAAAGAAAGCCTTCATGTATTTAGGAAAATTGAAATATTGTTCTCATCCTATCTGA
>NW_008466212.1:0-886 GCF_000622305.1 Nannospalax galili
AGATGACATCTATGAACTTCATAGATGACCAAAGCATTGTGAAGATACAAAACAATACAGCCTGTCTCCACAGTCACTCATCTGCCACTGACGAGTGCTGTCCGTAGGAGCTCAGACATCAGCAGGTTGTGTATTTATTGTACCTCCCAGCCTTGGGGGAAGGGTGAGAACCAGGAAATGCCACTTCCTTCATTGTATCTGCTAGAATTTTATGTATTTGATATATCCACTCATTTTTCTTATGTATTTACAGCCACTAAAGTTGATGAGACACAAGTATTCTCTTACTAGGTAAATTCTTCCTCAAAATACTTGTGAGGACAAGGAAGTGCCAAACACCTGTTTTTCAACCCAGTAGGTTCACAAGTAGCAATTCAGTGTGATCAATCTGGGGTGCCATTTCCCAAGCAGACCCTGGGTGCCAGGCACTGGTGCCATTTCCCAAGCAGACCCTGGGTGCCAGGCACTGGTGCCATGTTTTGCTTGGCTCTCCTCAGCTCCTCACCTAGATCCTGTGATGGGAAAAGGAGCTGCCACTTCTTAGGTGAGGAAACCAAGGGCCAGGGTTGTCTTATAATCAGGTGGTGTTACTGGAATCTGAACCCTTCAACTACGTGACCGCCAAGTCCTCTGTCCTAACTCTGACCCTGTGACTCCCGGCAGCCCAAGGCTCAATTGCCGAAAGAAGCCAGTTTGAAGCAAAGGATTGTTGCCTTACCAGATACAACACAAATGTGTTGGAAGGGTTGAAGAGATGGCTCAGCCATTGAGAGGACTGCCTGCTCTTGCGGAGGACCCAGGTTCAGTTCCCAGTGCCCACATGGTGGCTAACAACTGTCTGTAATGCCAGTTCCAGGGAATCTGACACCCTCTTCTGGCCTCCACT
>NW_008466214.1:0-886 GCF_000622305.1 Nannospalax galili
ATATATATATATATATAAAATCAGGCTTCTCCTGCCTCGGCCTCTGGCATGCTGGGACCACAGACATGTGCTAGTACTCTGGCTCAGTGAATAGTCTTTCAGAAGTAATCAAGTTCATATTAGGGTAATTTTGGGGGTAGACCTGGATATTGACTAAGTGTGCGTTTTGTTTTTGAGACAGGGTCTCAGTACATAGCTCAGGCCGACCTTGAACTTATAGTGATCCTTCTGCCTCAGCCTCCCAAGTGCTGAGCTTACAGAAGTGGAATTACCATATGCTGTATTTCTGTGTTTGATTCTCTTTTGTCTTTTTCGGCAGTACCAAGGAATGATCAATACCGTCAACCTTTTGCATGTTAGGCAAATGCTCTACCACTAAGCAAAAGCTTCAGCCCTACAAACAGAATTTTAACATTTACACATTGACCTGCAAGGCTGTGTCTAGTCTAGGACTTGAAGCTGGACCTTACTGACCTCAAGGCCCTGTTAACCTGCTTCTTTCTAACAAGCCTGACAGTGGTAACCACATTTCCTTTCCAGTAATGACCATGCACAAGCACTGCACCCCACAGGATGTGAGATTCACAAAGATGCCAGGTATGTAGCAGGGTATACCTTCAGCCCAGCATGCAAGCCGCATGCTGGGGGACGTGAACACAGAAAGGATACAGTGCTGTGAACACCGAGCTGAGCTACCCATTCCCAAGCACAATGCTGCAAAAAGGGTTCCTTATGTACCCTCTCTTAACGTCTCCATTTAAAATGACCACCACAGATAACAAAGGCTGAAGTGGAACTAAAGGAGCTCCCTGGATACTCTGAGCCAAGAGCTCCCCTGCCACGCTCAAGGCTCCCCTTTACCACCTTGTACGCCAAACTCATCCCC
>NW_008466215.1:0-886 GCF_000622305.1 Nannospalax galili
AACTCCAGTTCCAGGGGATCTGATGCCCTTTTCTGACCTCCACGGGCATTGCATCACAAGGGTGCATTTACATACATGCAGGCATCACACTCATGCTCATAAAATAAAATAATATGTTTGAAGTTCATAAATTCCTTACTGCATGGAAATTATAATAGATTATGAAATTTAAAAGTTAGCAAATTGACTTTATCATGCTAGGATAATTATATTTCAACACCCAATAATGACACTTACATAGTGTTACCTTATCTATGAATATGGATAAAAAAAGTAAAGTCAATAGAAAATCAATTTTTTAAATTGCATTATAAATTCAGTGTTAAGTAAATGACTCAGCATGACAACTGATATCAATCCTAGCAATGTAAGATTTATTCAATATTAGGAAATTGCTGCATCATGTCAGTTTCAAAACAAAAAATAATCAGGTGCTCCTGCTATCGTAGACTCAAAGGACAGTTGATGGCAACTATAACACTGTCATAGTGACCTTCAGCTCAACCCAAACTGCAGTCACCTGGGAAGAGGGACCCTCAATGGAGGAATTTCCTCTATCAAACTGGTTTGTGGCCATATTTGTGAGAGACTGTCTTGATTGATGATTCACGTGGGAGGAAGCACAGCCCACCATGAGCAGTACCATCCTGGGGCAGGTGGGCCTGGGATGGAAAGATGGCTGAGCAAGGCAGGGGAGCAAGGCAGGGGAGCAGGTCAGTGAGCAGTGTTTCTTCATGATCTCTGCTTCAGTTCCTGCCTTGAGTCCCTGCTTCGGAGTCCCTCCAAGATGGACTGTAACCTGTAAGCCAAGTAAACCCTTTCCTCCCCAAGGTCTTTTGGTCATGGTCCTTTTTTCACAGCAACAGAAACCAAACTAGAACACATA
>NW_008466216.1:0-886 GCF_000622305.1 Nannospalax galili
CCCTCCTCCATCTGCATGTCCGTCCACTGTCACGCACCATGCAAATCATTCTGAAACAATCTGTCTACGGGGGACTCAAGCGCCGGCATCCATCCGAACACACCACATGTTTTTTTCCTGAAGTCGTTCTGCAGCGACATGTACTTACATTGGGCCCTGAAGAGACCGTCTCCGACTTGCTTCCCCGTGACTGTGATGAGGGTGCAGTATCCATTCAAGCTTAAAGCAAACAAACACAGTGTTCCTCACTCTTTCTTATCACACAACGCTCCTTGGAGTGCTGCCAGAATTAGAATGCATGTGGAGGGCTTGGTACGATTGCACCAAGAACTGAATAGAAATGGAACTATCAGTAAACCGTCACATCTCTCCAGCCTTACTAGCTCCCTAGGACTCTTTTGAGGAAAGTGCATCCTGAATCTACGGCTGTGGTCTATACAGCCGTGGGGTTTGAAAGAAGAAAATACCAGATCACAATAAGGACTTAATCTACGTTCTTTGACATGCAAACTCTTAACTTTTTCAATGGCAATGGGCAAATTCTTGTTATTCTCATGATAACCAGGGATCAGATATTGAATATGGACCCTTCTATGCCATGAATTTCTGCTTATAGAAATTCTTTCATTAAATAAGATCATACAAACAGGTATGCACAGTATTAATAATGCACAAAGAAGCAGCATGACAGTCTGTACTCATGTGAACACTCAATGTTTATCTATAAGACATATATGCATATATATGTACATGATGAGTTTCTTAGAACACAAAAAATCTCTATTTTCATGTTTAACTTCATTTTTGACATTAGTGATGTTTTTGGCTTAATATTTTTTAATTTCTTGGTCTTAAATTTTAACAGGTGAACATCTTAAAAAATTTT
>NW_008466217.1:0-886 GCF_000622305.1 Nannospalax galili
TCTGAGGGGGGTGGGAATGGGACAGAACCTCCAGTTAAACAGCCTGGAGCTGGACAGCCAAGAAACCTGCAGTGATCTACGTGAGAGGGTCCTGTGCACGTGTACCCTGGATCAGACAGGCTGGTAGGTAGAAGCAGCAAAACAGGTTTATGAATGTTGTCTTGACCCAGGTCAGATAGTGTGTTAACAGAAGACAGGAAGATCTAAAAGGTGTATGAGCAGGGGCGGGGAGAGTAGATCAGCAAATCTAAGCTGTCTTTAATTAAGGAAATCAGGTCATGGAGATGCAGGAGCAGAACTATCTAATTTTAAAGCCACTCACAAGCTTCCATATGCTGCTTCTCTCACTGGTCTCAGCCATCCAAGGCCTTGCTGATCAAGTCCTGGACACCAGAGTTCCCATTTCCATTCACACACAACATTACAACCTAATGCCATCTCATCACTGAGTAGGCTGGCGGTTTTCACCCCCCCAGGATAGAAGAAAAATCAGAGGGCTGAAAATCAAGTGTGCCTGCTCACCTCCGGCCACTTGACCGTCCCTTCATGTCACAGCAGTTGTTGGACCCTTCTATCAGCCAGGGACAAGCATTTGGTAAAACATAGTCCTTTTTTCTCCCTTGTTGCCAGCCAGGAATCAGAGACAAGCTGACGGCCAGTGGTCACCATGGACTGCTAGTCAATCACCCTTTTTCTCTAAAATGTATAAGAAGTGGGGCTAGAGAGATGGTTCAGTGGTTAAGGGCACCAGCTGCTCTTGCAGAGGACCTGGTTCCATCCCCAGCACCCACATATCAGCTAACAAGTGTCTGTAACCCCAGTTCCAGGGTATCCAACGCTCTCTTCTGACTTCTGTGGGCACTGTACAACAAGGGTACATTACACT
>NW_008466218.1:0-886 GCF_000622305.1 Nannospalax galili
GTTTGAAACTAAAATAAAGGTAATGATTGATTTTATCTAAAAATTTTATAGGTCTTGTGCATGTACACATATGCCACAGGGCCCACGTGGAGGTCAGAGGACAATTTGCAAGACTCCATTCTCTCCTTTTACTATGTGGGTCCAGGGGTTGAAATCAGGTGCTTAGAAGCAAGCGCCTTTATGTACTGAGACGTTGTGCCAGCCTCTGATTCATTTTAGACCCTTGAATTAAGTACATATTCCAAAATAGAGTTGCTTTTATGCTACCTGAAGGAAGTTAGTAATTTCTAGGTTGGTTAGAGGTGGTGTTGGGATGCTGAGGAGAGGCAAATTAATCCATCACAGGCAAGAAAAACTGACTGCCATCGAGGAGCCACTGGAAGGCTGAGACTCAGAGGATGAACAGTAACCCAGTGTTGGGGTTGCCAAGGGTGGGGCTAAGCTGCTGGGTGAGGCCTGTGAGACTCCGAGCAGGCACTAACCTGAGTGTCAGGGTCTCCGTGGGCAGGCACTAAGCTGCTGGGTGAGGCTTGGACTGTACTTGCAAAAATCCCACTCTATAAAGATGAGGTGGAACTAAGGGATAAAGAGTGTGTGTTCCAGAAAGGAGCCAACAGGTAGAAAAGGAAGATTTTAAAATGTTCTCAGTATCATCAAACACATGACCTTTTAGGTAAAATCTGGCAAAAGTTGTAACAGACTCGAATCCTGAAAATGAGAAAACACTTTTGACATTGCTGACGATAAGAAGACCTAAAACGGAACATCTGATGGTGTTAGAGCATGCTAGTGTGCGCAAGCTCACATCACACTGATCTGTATATTCATGAACTTTTTTTGTAGTAATTTGCAGACTGACACTGAGTTCGTATAGGAATGAAGAAGA
>NW_008466219.1:0-886 GCF_000622305.1 Nannospalax galili
GCAGAGGACCCAGGTTTGAATCCCAGCACCCACATGGTGGCTAACAACTTTCTGAAACTCAATTTTCAGGGGATCCAATGCCCTCTTCTGACCTCTGCGAGCATTGCACAGCATGGGTGCACAAATGTACATGCACGCAATACATTCATAAACAAAAATTTATTAAATAGATAAAATATAGAGAGTTAGCTGTGCAGGCCGGAGGCAGCAAGGCAGTAAGTAGGATTCATCCATGGTCCCTGCTGCAGCTCCTGCCTCCAGGTTTCCGCCTTGAGCTCTTGCACTGACCTCTCTCAATGATGGCCTATCACTTGTTAGATGCAATAAAGCTTTTCCTTACAAAATTGGTTTTGGTCAGTGTTTTTATCATAACAAAGGAAAGCTATCTAGAATAAGTGTATGTTATTCAAAATGTCTTAAACTATAGCCTTGGCCTTTGCCACATATTGGAAGCCAATGATCCTCATTAAAGAATGTGATCTCTTGAATATTTAAATGAGCTATCAAAATCAGATAAAGAACCACCAATTGACTATTTCTGAGTAAAAGTATGAAGAAACCTGACTTTGAAAGTGTACTTTTTTTCCATAATGCAAATAAGAACTGGGAAATAAATTAAATTATTGTTTAAGCAAAAGAAAAACCTCAATATCACCTCTACAACATTGTTTTAATTGAAAAAAGCAAAATCCCTCAGTGAACATGTGATAGCTATAAAATCTATAGACAAACAAAACAACACGAGCAGGAAACAGAAGACAAACTTGGAAGAGGAAGGAAAAATAAATTTTACATCCCATACACACAACCCAGCCTCAGAAACTGAAGGGAACAAACAGCTCAATGGTGCTGTGACTCCAACCCAAAGCCTTGTACTTGATGGTCA
>NW_008466220.1:0-885 GCF_000622305.1 Nannospalax galili
AGTTCCAGGACAGCTGGGGCTACAGGGAGACCCTGTCTCAAAACAAACAAAACAAACAAACAAAACAAACAATGAAGAGAGATTGTTGAGTGCTGTGGTTGGAATATGTCCAGCATAGGCATGAGTTTGAACACGTGGTCTCCAGCTGGTAGCACTATTTGGGACACTGTGGAACCTTTAGGTGGTAGAGCCTTACTAGAGGAAGTAGGTCACTTGGGGATGGACGTTGGAGTTTTAAAGCAGGGCTCTACTTCCTGTCCCCTCTGCTTCCTGACTGTAGGTGCAATGTGACTAGCCACCTCACCCTTTTGCTGCCGTGCCTCCGCTGATATGAGAGACTGTATTCCTTCATAAATTCTAAGCTGAAGTAAATCATTCCTTTCCTAAGTTTCTTCTCATCAGGTATATGGTCACAGCAATGAGAAATGTTACTGATAGAGCAAGCAAAGCATTCTGGGAAAACAGTAGTTATTGTTGAAGAATGAGGTCCTCCAAGAAAATCAGTCACCATCTTCATCAGATCACCTGGGTCTCTGTGCAAGGGTCCACCAAGAGTGGATCTGTTGACTGTTGTGGTTCCCTCAGAGAAGGAGGAGGTAGCAAGACTCCATGCTTTCCTCCCAGCCATTTGTGTGTAATTCTGTCCTAATCGCCCTTGGCCTTGTGGTCTTAGGAACTACTTGAGTACATAGGCTGGGCAAGGTAAATTGGAGCAGTGCTCCATCTATGAGGCTATGGGGAAGCCGTTGCTGTTCATGCTGGGTGAAGACCTCTTTGTGCAGCTGCTTTGGGGCCACCCATGCTTCTACCAGTAAACCTTCACCCATGCTCTGTAAGGAAGCCCAATAAATTCACTGGTGTAACTGTACTTTGAGTTGTCATTGG
>NW_008466221.1:0-886 GCF_000622305.1 Nannospalax galili
CTCTCAGAGCTCCGCCTGCCTCTGCCTCCCAAGTACTGGGACTACATGCGTGTGCCGCCACGCTCGGCTGAAACTTTTTTTATATACATAGCAAGGACCCTGGATTTCAACATGATAGTCACTCCACCCAATCACCCTGATTAGAGGAAAGACTTTAATTTTAACTATTCTAAGGATTTATCTCAAAATTAAACATACAAGCTTCTGTGGCACACATTTGCTTTTTAAAATATTTTATTTATTTTTATTTTATCAGTATAAATGTATTGCCTGTATGTAAGTAAGTGCACCTATGTGATGCAATGCCCATGGAGATCAGAAGAGGGTTCAGATTCCCCTGGAGCTGGAGTTATGGACAGTTGTTAGCTACCATATGGATACTAAGAATCAAACCCAAGTCCTCTGCAAGAGCCTCCAGTGCTCTTAGCCACTGAGCCATCTCTCCAGCCCCTGTGGCACACATTTACTTCTAATGTTACCATATAAAGTTTGGAAATCCTTGATCTCTTTACAACATCTGTAGTATAACTTTGCTTAAAGGTAGTTAAGTTCTTTATCTTAATGAAAGATTGCTAAGAGTTTCTTTTTGAAGACTTCTTGGGAACTGTTTTTAAAGGCAGTTTATTAAATTATGGAAATTCATTAGCCTAATTAGGTACATAATTAGTTTTTTTATACATTAGTCAGTGTTTGTGAAAACACTTCACTGTATCCAGATAACACAAAGTAAGATCCTGAAGTCATTGAGAAAAGTAACCTAAAAGCATGGTGGACCAAGTCAAAGATTTCGTAAGTGTACACAGACATCATAAAACCCACATATTTTTACACAGTCAAAACACATATTTAAAACACTTTTTCTTTCCAACACATTTCTTTTATCATT
>NW_008466222.1:0-886 GCF_000622305.1 Nannospalax galili
AGAGAGAGAGAAGGTGCTATGAGAGAAAAATAATGAGGCTCTAGAAACAGAAGGGAAGGAATTCAAAGACAGGAAGTACCAAGCCCGATAGCAAAGTACCACATGAAGTTCAAAGTACAAGGTTCATTAATCAACAAATTAATGCATGTGTACCCTAGAGAAGTGTAAGATGGGGGAGAATTTGATGACATAGTAGCAAGATATTCTTTAACAACACACAGCTTGGAAAGGTTGATAACTCAAGGGGTGATTGGTTTACTCCTTATATAAAAAGAATCAGTCAAAGGAAGACTACATTCCTGCAATGCTCTGGGCAGTGAGGGCTGCTTCTGGGGGGCTTGTCCACTATGCTGCTTTGTGGGGCAGGCAGCTGGACTCTTCTAGAAACCACAGTTCACCAAGGGTGTGCCTCTGTGTCCACAAAGAAATGTGCTGGAGAGCTGTTTTAGCCGTCCCCTGGGGTCAGCAGGAACCTGGTGGTGTGTAACACCAGTGCAGCAGCCCTGGGCCCATCCTGCCAGAACCAAGGTGTTCCCAGCTTCACAGGGTTTACCTTTTCCTTCTTGACGCACCAGGAAGGACCCACTGCTTCCCATTTCCTTGCTCTCCCTTACAGTAATATCACTGCACCTTAGTCAGCCTGAAGCTTCCCTTTCCGGACAGTGTTTATATTTTACTAAGTGTGAGCCTTCTGATTAATGTCAGGCAGCATTTCATTGGTGTATATGCAGCATTTAACTAATGATTTGAAGGGCTTAGGTATTAATTCGTATGAAGAAGGGATGCTTTAAATTAAACATGAGCTCTTTACATAGTGTCCAATTTGTCATTTTTAAAGTGATAGCAAATAATTTTTACAGTATATTATTAATAACTCCAAAAAACA
>NW_008466223.1:0-886 GCF_000622305.1 Nannospalax galili
AGCATTGATTGCTACATTCCTCCTCAGGTGGTTCCCACCCCACTTTCCCCTGGCTCCTGATCTGCTGGACAAACTGGCCTACCTAGGACTCTGGTCAGATCCCAACCACCACGTCTCTATTGCATTCCTCTGCAGCCTCAACCCCTACAATTTACACCACCCCTACCCTGTCCCCTGTTAGCCGTGGACCCAAGCCCACTCTAATTCCTCTGGATTAACATCCTAACCCAAACTAGTTAAAAACCCTAGCATAGATTGCTAAGTCCCTTCTCAGGTGGTCCGCACTCCCATCTTCCCCTGGTTCCTGATCAGCCTGACAGAAAAACACACCTAGAACTGCAAAAAGCAACCAAGCTACATAAACAGAACCAAAATTAAATCAAACAAAGGCAAAATAGAAGTTCCTATCAGACACAACCAACAAAGAACATCCATATGACCCACAGTGGCACAAAAACGCAATATGAAAAACTAAGAGAATATGTCCCAACAAAGCTCACTAGTCCTACAGAAATTTACTACAAGGAGAACCACCCTTAGGAAACCCAGGACACAGAATTTAAAAGAACAATCATAAACATAACTAAAGAACTTAAAAAAAAACCTAAACAGCTCAAAGAACTTGAAGAGGATGGGCATAAACTTGTGATAGAAGCTCAAGAATGTACAGATATGCAGCATAACGAAACATCAAAAACAATTCAGGACTTGAAAACTGAATCCATAAAAGAGACATAAATATTGAAGAAACCCACACCAAAATGAACATGGAAATGAAAACCTCAATAACCTAATTAGAACAACAGTAGAAAGTCTCACAAGTAGAATGAATGACATGGAAGACAGAATATCAAGACTGGATGACAAAGTTGAAGATCTGGACTCC
>NW_008466224.1:0-887 GCF_000622305.1 Nannospalax galili
TCAGAATGTCGAGCACCGTAAGCCCTCACGTCAACCATCCCCATCCACCTCCACTGGCATCTCGTCTGCGCTGCAATCTTGCTCACAGTGAAGCTTATCCCCTTTCCCATGTGTGCTCCGCATGTCCCTCCTGTGATTTTCCACGTTGCAGCAGACTAAGTTTTGACATTCCTTCATGCTTTTCCTGTCTCTTTGGTCATTTCCCTCTGGTGTCAGAGTAAAGACAAGTGCCCGGCCTTCGTGGTCCCTCATCAAGCCTCCTCCCCGTCCCTGCCCTTCTCTTCCATCCCGCTTTACGCTGTTTTCCACTCTTCTTCAGTGTTGCTAGGCTCTCTTCAGGTCCTTCTCAGATGCTGCTTGTGTGGTGTTTCCTGCCTGAGTACCCATCCTCCTGATCTTTCATCTAGTTGATTCCTGTCTGTTGACACTCAAGAGCCATTTCTGCCGACAAAGTCAGGCTTCCTCGTGTCATACTTTTGAAAGACCTTTCATTTATGGTGCATCAACATGCTGAAATTCAATAATTAATTGCGTGTTTAATTGGTTATTTCCTTTTCTTAAACTCCAACAGAGCAAGGCTTGACATACCTTGTTCTTGTTAACGCTGGTACCTGGATGGCGTATGGGATAGATTAGCATTTTGTAAATATTTGTGGAGTAGACAAGCCTTTGTAAAGTTTGTTGGTGCATCCTAGCCTCCATAAAGAGGAAAAAGCAGCTGAAAAATAATAAACTAATGGATTAACTGAGCCTGACATGGTATAAACAATTCAGACCTGACATTAGCTAAGTCAGTGTTAAAAGATCGTCTTATATTGGAACAAATAAAGAGGATAAAGGCTAATATATGAAGAGTGAGTGTTTAGAACAGTGGGCATTTGGGGCAA
>NW_008466225.1:0-887 GCF_000622305.1 Nannospalax galili
ATAATAATAATGCAAGACAAGCAAACAAGAAAAGTAGCTGGTGACTGAACAGTGCCTGGCTCACTGCCTGTGTGAGGATCAGAGGAACAAGACGCAGGAATCCAGAGTATGGTTGGCACAAGGCAAGCAATGTGCGCATGCCCCCCAACACCGCTCAGCTGGGCAGGCACCAGGCTTGGGGGTGGAGCTTCAGTTGGAATTCCAGCTCTGCTCTTACTGTTTCGTGGAGAGAGCCTAGGGCCTTTTGGGGATCAGCCTTCTAGGGGACAGTCCCAAAGCCAACCCAGAATCCTGTGCTTCTACAGAACCAAAGGGGGAGTGGGGGAGGGGCCTGTATCTAGTGAGGGCTTTCTTGATGCCGCCACACAGCACGTGATGGACAGTGGAAAAGCCAGAGAGGAGAGAAAGAGAGAGCGCCAGTAAGAGTCCACACACCGAACACATGGTCTAAGCAGGCTCCACTCCTGTGTGAGGACCGCACCCTGACCACAGAGCCCTCAGGACCTGATGGGCTCTTAACTGTTACAGCGCATGTACTTTGGGGACACACATCAGAGCCAGTATACATGCGTGTGCACGGAGAAAGCCCAGGAGAAAGAGTGTCTTAGGCATGTCCGGGGGCTGGAGAGCTGAGTTTGGAAAGAACCTACGGAAATCTCCCAGGGACCCTGTTCTGAGAGACATCAGGGCAGGTGCAAGGAGGGGGATGGGGAGGGAACCAATGACATCCAGACAGAAACAAAGACCTCACAGCTTTCCCCCAAGGTCAAAAGGTCGCAGGTGCAGAGTCCCACTCAGGCAGAGCTCTGCAGGTGTGGAGACGTAGGACCAGGAAGCTAGTCACCTGAGTGACCCCCGCCTCTCTGCCACCTCCCCAGGCAGCCACC
>NW_008466226.1:0-887 GCF_000622305.1 Nannospalax galili
GGAGTCTCTTGGACTATCCTGACCAACAACTCAAAGGGAGGTTTCCCTTGCTTAGCACTGTGATTTTTGCTATATAGCCTTCTGCTGTACATATGCACTTACGTACATTATATGTGCATTTTTCAGGAGGCTAATGGAATTAACACATTTCCCTTTGGTTTTCACACCACCTAAGTATTATATCTCTTTCCTCTCTTGTTCTGTATAGCCCTCCTTCCTCTATCCCCAGTTAAATTACCCTCCCTTTTCCCCTTGATATAAGCCCAGTGTCCATGTCCTTCTAGCCCCTTCTCTGGAGCTCTCCTCTCCCCCATGGCTCCTGTAGTTACTTCAGCACATATATATGCACATCTATGGATTTGAGGATAGATTTCACAAATGAGAACATGATTATTCCTTTTACTGAGTCTGGGTTAGCTCACTTTGCTTGACAGTTTCTAGTTCCACCCATTCACCTGCAAATTTCATATCATTTTTTTAACAGCTGTATAGAACTCTGTTCTGTAAATGTACCACATTTTCATTATTCATTCATTGGTTCAGGAACATTTATGTTGTTTCTATTGTCTAGCTATTGTGAAAACAGCAGCAATAAACATGACTGAACAAGTAGCTCTGTAAGTAGGAAACTGAGTCCTTTAGGTGCATGCTAAGGACTGGTATAGCTGGATCACATGGTGGATGTAGTTTTTAATTTTAAGAGTTTTCCATACTGATTTCCATAGTGGCTGCATTACTTTGCAATCCCACCAGCAATGAATTACAGTTTTCCTTTCCCCACATCCTCGCCAGCATTTGTTATCAGTTGTTTCCTCCATCTTAGTCATTCTGACTGCGGTAAGATAAAATCTTAGAGCAGTTTTAATTTGCATTTCCCCAGTTACTAA
>NW_008466227.1:0-887 GCF_000622305.1 Nannospalax galili
TTTTTTTTTTTTTAATGAATAGTTTTTATTATGGAAAAATTTCAAGCATATGTCAAAGTGGAAAGGAGGCTATAATGAGTAAGTCCCCATGTTCCCTCACCAGTTTCAAAACTCAACATATGCTCATGCACATATACACATGCACATATGCGCACACATGTATACATACATACATACATAGCTGGAATGTTCTAAAGCAAACTCTGTTCTCAGGTCTCCTGTACTTACTTTCTAAGAAGTATTTAAGGGAACAGTTGGGCCCCAAAGGAACCCTTGTGACTCCATATGAAGGCAAGGATTGGAGTAAATGTGGCTTTTGCGCCTTGAAGGTGAGGTTCACACTGCGCCCTGACCAAAGGAAGGCTTCATAGTGAGCAGCTCCTGGGGATCCAGCTTGGTGCCACTCTGCAGAGCCTTGGGCAGCTTCTTGCTAGTTTAGTATTGTAAAAGTTCTATTCATTGCCCAACATTAAGAAGAATGAGTCTGAGGATCATGAGGCAAACCACATCGGCACTGGGCTTAGGCTCTCCCGGCCTCCCTGGAAGAGTTGGGCAAGAGAGGCCGCCAAGGGACAGCCCAGCTCTGCCTGCTCTGGAGGCCCAGGCCTTGTGCAATGCTGGTGTGGGGGGTCATGGCAGGCCTGGGCATTAGGGGATGAGAGAACGATTTGTCAGCAAGCGCCAGACCAGTGCTCAACTCGAGCTTAACTCTTGATGGCAGGCGATGGCTAGAGGGAATCTGGGAGCCCCTGTTACCCCAGGGAACTTCTGGGGATAGGAGAGAAGCTGTGGGTAACCTGAGCCCAAGGTGAAGGATATGTGAACCCCATGTGGGAAAGGATAGCTGAGCAGGTCTTCAGCCACCCAGGGTTGGAAGGACCTGCCTG
>NW_008466228.1:0-886 GCF_000622305.1 Nannospalax galili
AGCCTGGTCTACATAGTGAATTCCAGGACAGCTGGGGCTACAGGGAGACCACGTCTCAAAAAAAAATGGGAAAGCAGTGGAGTCTAAAGGGATTGTGATTAAAGTATGAATAGAATTTATTAAGTGTTTAGCTCTACTGCCTGGTTATGACAAGCACTCGATGCCAAGGTGTGTTACATTTGCCCTTACCTGTAATGTATATGTAAAGAACCCTGAAACTTTTCACTTAATTTTTTGTTGTTATGGCAAAATGGTTGCACTTTACTTAATGTAATTTGCTTTAGTATTGCCACAAATTGGAATATATTGATAACCTGTCAGTTTGCTCATGTAATACATACTTGAGAAGTACTGTTTCGAGTCTTCTTACAGTATCCAAAAGACATTGCCTGAATTGCCAATAGCTTGGCTGTTCCATGACTGATGGGGATCTGGGTGTTCACAGCAAAAAAGGGAAGGAGTAGGGGAAAGCTATTAGGTGACTTCAGAAAAAAACATTCCCTCTAGCCCCAGAGAGCTACTCTGTTCTCATGCACAGCTCTGAAAAACTGTCAGTGAGGCTGTGAAAACTCGCTTTATCCCTTAGAAGAAGAAAAATAGTCCCTACCTCCTTCTTCTTTTTAAGCCCAGACCTTGTGAGAGGAGGACTGTGCCTAGATTAGTCAGGCACAGACATTTCCAGCACCATGTCTTTATATGGAGAGAATTTGGGGTGTGTTGTATACTAAATGATGAAGTACATGATTGAACTGTATTCCTTCGACCTCCTGGGGCTGAGCGTCTCAGCACCTCCAGCCTTAGCCACCCTGAGTGTTCTTTACTCCCATCTTTGCCCCAGGACCTTATTTCTGCAGGGAGATCCTCAGTTTCCTTCTTCAATGTGGCA
>NW_008466229.1:0-887 GCF_000622305.1 Nannospalax galili
GCACCCACATGGCAGCTAACAACCATCTGTAACTCCAGTTCCAGGATATCCTATGCCCTCTTCTGTCCTCGACAGGCATTGCACAATATGGGTGCACTTACATTCAGGCAATGCACTCATATACATTAAATAAAAATTTTAAAATTTTAAAAATAAGGTCTTAAAAGCTACAAGCTTGATTTCTATAAGTATTAAAGAGAAAGAGTTCACAATCAGCAAAACAGATAAGTAAATCTAGAAGTGGTGCTCATGTCATTATTCAAAACTCTGTCTCTGAACTGAGGCTGTAACTCAGTGGCACAGAGCTTCCATGCACCAAGGCCTTGGGTTATAACCTTCTTAACGAATAAAAAAACAACAGCAAACAAGTATGTCTCTGTCATGACTCAAGTAATATTCACAATCTAAAAAGAAGGCAGTGTTATATTATTTATTTAGAAAAATAATAGTAGTAGACTCTCCTCTAGGGCCTACGACATGGTGCACATACTCACAAGCAGGCACCCACATACACAATGATTAATAACTGTATCATTTTATTGCATGTAGAATGAACAAAGGAACTGGTAGGACCGCCTGTCAGTAATATGTGGAGAAATTCTTCAGATGGGACTAGAAAGTGACATTTATCTTTGAAAAGAACCTGGAAAAGGAGACATTTTTTAGTTAACTTAGTGTCAAACTGGGGGCTAATGTCTGTGCTGGCTCCAAGGACAGAGAGAAGGCAGATCTAGCACCCACCAAGAACCAATGCTAGATTGTGAAATCAATTGTACTTGCAGTGAGAAAGCCAGGCCTGTGAGACCTAATGAGTGGTATATGTCATAGCTGGGTATGACACCTGCTGAGAGGTGCAAGTCATAGCTGGATGTGAGACCTGCTGAGTG
>NW_008466230.1:0-881 GCF_000622305.1 Nannospalax galili
TGCCTCTGCCTCCTGAGTGCTAGGATTAAAGGCGTGTGCCACCACACCCAGTTTCTACTGTTTTAAAAATATAAGAAAAAGTTCTTAGCTTAAAGAATATATACAAGTAGTCTACTGGCTGAATTTGGCCTTGGATTATAATTTTCTGTAGACCCTGAGTTTTTTTTTTACTTGAGAACACATGATATTTAATAAAATCAAAACCAATTGCATTTCTCTGAAAAACTTGTAGAAAGGTCCAAATCATATTAAAGTGAGAATTATCTGACATATTTCCATGGCTTTTGTTCATGTAGAAAGAATGGCATAAAATGAGTGAAATAATTTAAAATGTCTCTATTTCTATGCCCCCAGCACAGCAGTCAAATCCATATTACTGTCCAGCCCTGGCGTTCACAAAGCATATTTTAAAGGCATTAATTTTAAATGTATTTCCAGCACATAAAAATAACTTCAGTGTTCCTATTTTTAAAATCTCATTAACATTTTCATAATCTAATAGGGTGTTGAAAATTTTATCAGCTGAACCCAATCATTCAGCTTCATCAGAGCTGTCATTCTTTCTCTAATCACATCACATTGAGCATCATTTCTAGCCAATGACTACAAAGCCAGAGGGAATAGAGTTCCAAGGGAGGAAGGAGGGAGGCATAGAAACAAACAGGTAAGAAATAGGGGTAGAGACATGTGAGAAGGTGCGGTAGAATTGCCAAAGTGCCACATTTAATATCCAAAGATCAATTTCTATAAAAGGTTTTGTTTAAATTTTTCATCTTTTATATATCATTCTTGATTTTTTTAAAGCTATATACATTAAAACATTTTTAGTTACATTATTTCTGTGTGTGTGTGTGTGTGTGTGTGTGTGTGTGTGTGTGTGT
>NW_008466231.1:0-887 GCF_000622305.1 Nannospalax galili
TCTCAAAAATATAAGATGCAGAATGATTAAAGAAAATATTCAGTGCTTACCTGTGGCCTCGAGTGTACACACAGAGGCACACACACACACCTGCGCGCACACACACAAACATGTATATACACATGCATACACACAAACAAAAATGATTGTAAAAATGCTGTTCAAGAAAGCTACTAGTAGGTGACTACTACTAGATATTCTTCCTTTGTCTGAACCTAAGGTCTCAGTATCTAAAACTTGGTTCACAATTTAATATGAAAGCATTTGCAAACACCACCCTTGCTGCATGACTTTTCCTAGGACAGATTCACTTCAGATAGGGCACCAACCACAGACCAAAAAAATGATTCCAACCTCACTCAAGCTTTTGAACCAATGATTTTACTGGAGTTATTTATACCATGTGTGACTCAACGTTAACAGCATCACTGAAAAGCCGCACCCAAGCATGAATGGCAACTCACAAAAGCTGCATCCCTATGGCTCTCTGCCCAGTGTTCAGGGCACTCCACAGATGAGTTCCTCTCCCTAGCAAGTGCTCGCATCTCCTCAGGGAGGGGCCTCACGAATGGCTTAGCTTTCTGAGTCTTACAAGCTTCTTAGTTTCCAGAGTCTTATGTCTCCTTTTAGGAGGGAATATTTCAGTTTTGAAGAATCAACTACATAGTCCCCTATTTATGTTTCTCTCTCCCCACATCCATTTCTCTCTGAAGGCCTCTCCCACTAAAACGTGACAGTCCAGCTAGTTTATTATCCCAGGTAATGGAGGAGTTTGAAGGAAAATGCATGGACCAAAAAGGAGTCAAACTCTTGGCCTTGGCTTTCGATTTATCTGAAAACCAATGTCAAAAATCTAACTTTTTCTTTATACAGTCACAGGCATACAC
>NW_008466232.1:0-887 GCF_000622305.1 Nannospalax galili
GGGGAACACTGAACATCTAAATCATAAGAATTTTTTGACCCAATTTACCTTGTTGGAATTTGCTAACTTTCCCAGACAAAAGGCTAGGATCAATGTCTCGCCTACCTTCTGTGTGTCCTTAGTCTCCGAAGGTCAGAACCTTGTACTGCCTATTGTCCATTGCCTGAAAATGGTTGCTTCATATATTTGAAAAAGTTGATAGTTATATAGCCAAGAGATAAATTACTTTTATTCCCTCATGGCAAGTGTTAAATCCTAATTCATTAATTTTTTAGCTTATGGGTTTCTTTTATGACAAATGATAGCATGTGAAGTTATTAATCTCCTTCAAAGCACCATTTTCCTTGCATTCATACAAGTTTTAATATGTAATGCTTTTGGTATAATTCAATTTGAAGCTTTTCTGTTTTCATTGTTAAACATACAACTTACTTATAATTGCATTTTCTTAATAAAAGTACATGAATTTTCATAGCCATTTTGTTTGTCGGACTCCCTAAGCAAAGACAGACTAAATGATCACCCACAGGAGAATGAGCAATCAAATTGTACTTTCAGACAACAGAATTTCACTTAATAACAAAAACAAAGGCTGCATCCACATAGCCACACAGACAAAGCAAGAGTACATAGAAACAGAGATTCCAGGCAAGAAAGAGATCATGAAAAGTATGGAAAAGTCAAAGCTAATTATGGCATTAAAAATCAGATGTGATGGTTAATATTCATTATCAAGTTGATGAATTTAAGTCACCTACAAGACTGTGAAGGCATACCTGTGGGTGTGCTTATGAGGATGGGTGGCCCTGTCCCACTAACTGGAGAACTGGATGGAGTAAAACTTCAAAAGGGGAGAGTTACTTGAAATCTAGCATTTACCTCTCTCT
>NW_008466233.1:0-887 GCF_000622305.1 Nannospalax galili
AGGACGTCAACATCAACCCCCTTAAGCCCAAGGACAGCAAGGAAGAGGGGGCAGAAAGAATGTAAGAGCCAGGGGATGGGGGACAGTGTTGTGAAGTGCCATCTTCCAGACCTGACACAGCAGCTGCACTCATGAACTTACAGCAGCTGTGCACAGATCCACAAGATCAAGGCAAGATCTGTTAGTGCTCCAGTAGGCAGCACTAAGTAGATCATGGAGAGGATATGAAAGTGGGAGAGGGCTGTATTGGGAGATATCAGGAGTGGGAAGGGATGGATACAAATGAATATGATCAATACCCACTGCATATATGTATGAGTTTTTCAGAGAGTAAGTGCAAGATATTCAAAAGTAGTAATATCTTTGACTTTTTTCACAAGAAACTTAGTGTGGCACACAGCATCCAAGAGGGTCATCGAGCAGTCAGAGGTGGAGCCAGCTGGAGACCATCATCTCTGTGCCCTTAGCATGTGTGCTTTGACCCAGTGGGCACCTTTCACTGGGGTCTGAGGCTACCTGGTCCAAGGCTCCTGGGCTGCTGGAGACAGAGGAGTTCTTCCTGTAAGTGATGGTGTGCATGGTGTGCCTTGGGTACCATTTCCCCAGCTGACCAGGTGATCCATGGTGCATGTTTAAGTTCACTCACAAGGTTCTGGATGCTCTGGCATTTTGGCCTGACTTGGAGGCTGTGCTGGGTTGCTTTCTGTATCCAGATTTTTCCTTGTGGACAGATGAAGAATTAGGAATCCCTCCTGCTGATAAGAACTGAAGTGGAAACTCAACTCTTTATAAAAGCAAGGTAAGAAATTTCAAGCAGGGACTAGAGAGTTAGCTCAGGGGTTAAGAGCACTGGCTGCTCTTACAGAGGACCCAGGTTCCATTCCCAG
>NW_008466234.1:0-887 GCF_000622305.1 Nannospalax galili
TTTAAATGGGTTTAGGTAGAATATAAGGCAAATAATGTTCCTCAGAACTCGGTGTCTGCATTCAGTAGGGAGCTGATCCATCACACATAATAGTTTTAGCTCCCAGTATTCTCCTGTGTTTAAGAATTTGAAACTTCTTATTTAAATAATAGTCAATTAAAACATTTCAGAATGAATCAATTTGGATACGACCAAGGCCTTGCCACCAACAGGGTTGTATACAAGGACTCACATGCTAATGAACAACAAATAGACCCTCAGTTCGTATGTTTGAAAAACAACTCTGAATTATCCAGCATGGCTACATCTAATTGCAAGTTGCCATATCAATGAGTAATTGTGCTTTCTATGGGAAAAACTTGTTCCAAAGTCAAATGCCACTTTGCTGTCAAATAATCCCCACAGATGACTATAAACAGAGCTGGAGAAATTACGTTGTGATGGGAGACATGTGAGGTGACTTCCACTGTAATTATCTCCCTATCACAGTGGCTTCCTCAGCCCAGTGCCTGCTTACTTGCAGACACACACACCTCATTGGCATTGGTCAACACATTAGCATTTGTACTGTTAACCTCTGAGCAAAGCGGGGATTATTCCTTCATTATGAAGGATTCCGTAACAACACTACAATACTACATAGTAGTAACTACACTACTATTTCTCTTCATTTATGGTTAAATTAAAAATTAGTCTAACACCTGGGTTCCATTTTACTCTGTTTTCCTGATCTTGTGTTGGGAGTTCTACTGGTTTGGGGGGAACTTCAGAACCTTCTTGCTGAAGAAGAGCCATGTTCTTCTCTGGCTGTTTCCTTTAAAAAGCAGAAAGATTGTCGGGCGTGGTGGTGCACACCTTTAATCCCAGCACTCGGGAGGCACAGGCAG
>NW_008466235.1:0-887 GCF_000622305.1 Nannospalax galili
TCGAAACAAGGCTGTGCAATGTGATGGTGATATTCTGGAATCACTGCTCAACCCCACCTCCACCCCAATTCTCTAACAACCAATGGCCTATCTCTTTGCCCTTTCCCATCTCCCTCTTCTGACTGCCACTGGGTTTGGGATACTATGATGCCTTCGAGGGCATCTGAGCTCTTGGATGGGGTGGACTACCCATGCTCATCTCTGTGGGCATTATGACTTAAGAAAACGGGAACTTTCACATCACTCTCACATCCCATGAGCCTCTGCAGCTCTAGAGCGATGGAGGTCTTGCAGGCAGACTCTCTCCTCTCTCTTCTAACAATTTCCTGTATCTCACAGGACTCTAGTTTGTGTGAGAACTCCTCAGAAATGCCTCTAGACCAGGTCTGGATAAAAGTAAATATTCCACCCTTGGGTCCAGAAGTTGGCTTTTCACCAGAGCACTGCAGGCTGCAGTAACTGTGTGGAATCACCGTGGCCCTGCCTAACACAGGTCTGGCCTTTGTCTTGGTCCTAGGTGGCTCCTAAGTCCTTGGACTGTCCCAAGTGACAGGCGTGCTGTGTTACCAGGGGCTCCCAGAAGAGCACCGGGTGTCTATGCCGATCACGTGACTCACCGTGGCTCCTTCATGCTCCATGCTGACCAGATGTCTCAGAACAGGGACTGGCTAGGTCAGAAAGCCCAAGTATATGACTGGAGGGTGGGGGCTTTGGAATCTTAGAAGTCATCTCAGCTTCCTGGAGGAGGAGGGGGTCATGTTGTCAAAGACCACCAGTCACATTCACACAGGACCCTGGTCGTGAGGCTCAGGTGGGCTTCCCAATGGGAGTACTTGCTGTGGTATTGTGTGGGTTCTAAGAGGGCGACGTGTATAGAAGACACAGCC
>NW_008466236.1:0-887 GCF_000622305.1 Nannospalax galili
TTCTGACTTTTTTTCTGGTTCCTTGTCTAGAACTTATAATGCTAACTACTCCTGCCTTTACTTCTCCCAGAGCTTTATTTACAGTCCTGTAAATAAGCTTATTTACAGTCCTGGGCTGAATCTGGGAGCCTGGGGTCACTCCTGTGAGGGTGGGGCTCTCCTCCTGATGCTATAGGGGATAAACTGAACAGAGTTGGCCCCAGTCTCTACCAGTGAGATTGATCTGAGTAGTCTACAGTGTGGCATAGTCATGAGAAAAATCTGCCAGAAGCCAAGATAACAGAGAACCAAGAGTAGGTGTTGTGGGACAGTTTCTCAAGAAGGTAGGCACTGGGGCTGGAAAGTTGGCTCCATGGTTAAGAGCATGGGCTGCTCTTCCAGAGAACCCAGGTTTAGTTCACTACAACCCCATGGTGGCTGACAGCCATCCATAACTCCAGATCCAGGGAATCCAATGTCATCTTCTGGTCTCCATGGGCATTGCATGCACATGGTGCACTTACACACATGCAGGTAAAACACATATAACGTATAAAGTAGCTACTGGTGGTTCTAATTTGTTTTCTGTTGCTGTGATAAATTCCATGTCCAGAAAGCAACATGGTGAGGAAAGGGTTTATTTCATCTTATAGTTTATAGCCCCTCATCAAGAAAAGTCAAGGCAGGAACCCAAGGCATGAACCTGAAGCAGAAACTGAAGCAGAGACCATGGAGGAATGCTGCTTACTGGCTGGCTCAGCTACTTTTCTTATACAGCTCAGACCCACCTGCCTAGGGATAGTGGGTTGGGCCCTCCCACATCAATTAACAATTAAGAAAATGCCTCACAGACATGGCCACAAGCCAGTCTGATGGAGGAAATTCCTCCGTTGAAGTTCCTTCTCCCC
>NW_008466237.1:0-887 GCF_000622305.1 Nannospalax galili
GTGTGTGTGTGTGTGTATGGAGTGAGATGGTGGAGGGATAGAGCTAAGTGGTGCTATCCTGGCAGACAAAACTGACTACTCTTCATTTGCAGGGTTATCTGGTGGTACTGAGGATCAATCATATGTATATTTCTTTTTTTGTTACTTTGCCTCTTGCTTAGAGTCTATGAAATGAAGCATATAGTGTTAACTAATGCTTCACTGAAACAAAGGAAATTCTAAGACTGAAGAGATGGCTCAGTGGGTAATGAAGGTGCTTGCTGTGCAAGCGTGAGGACCTGAGTTTGGATTCCTTACACCAGTGTAAAGGCATGCAGCTATAACCCCAGTGTTGGGGTGGGGCAGGGGTGCAGATACCTGGATCCCAGGGGCTCACTCGTTAGTCAGTATAAGTAAACTGGTGAACTCCAGGTTTGGTGTGGTGAGAGACCTTGTCTCAAAAAATATGGTGGAAAACCATAGAGGAAGACATTCAAACTTGATCTCTGGCCTCCACATGTGTACATATGGGCAAGTGCATCTGTATACATACATGTATACACACATGCATATACCACATACGTAACCCCACGCAATTAAAAGTAAATAAATAAAGGAATATTTTTAAGGCACCAAATTAGCTCACAGCATTCCCATATTGCCTCAGAACAACAGGGACTTAAAATATTCCAAGTGGCCTGTGGAGTGTTTCTTGTAACTTCAACTGTAGTAGGTGTCTCGTGTTGGTTAGGGGAAACTCTGGACTGGTAGTACCTCTGTGTGTTCTGAGTGTGTTCTGAGAGGAACACACTCTATTCACGTACAAGTATTCACTGAAAAAAATTTAAATTCTGCATGTGGCATGTTTTACTTGTTTCATTAGAGGGTTGAGACGGGGAAGTGTACCA
>NW_008466238.1:0-887 GCF_000622305.1 Nannospalax galili
AAAAAAACAACAACAAAAAAACAAAACAAAAAGAAAAAGAAGTGTGTATTTAGCAAATTTACATAGTGTACTTGGACATACATGTGGAGGATGGACAGCACAGGGTTGGTCTATGTAGCCTAGCAATGGAGAAGCAATGGGAGGGAGGAGTGCTGTCATTTGGAGGAGAGGGGTCTATTCCTGTTCTCTGAGACAGTGTTTCTCCTCCTTATTTTCATTTGCTCCCACCCATGTCTTTTTCTTAATTATCTTCTCTAATAAAATTTTAATACTATGGATCTACTGTGTTTCTCTTCACATACCATGCAAATACATATGGCACACACATGTACACACACACAAGTGGGTGCACACAAAATCACATACACATACGTGCTTACACATAAAGAAAAAGAAGAAGGGAAACAACCACCACAGGCCAGTACCCTGATGGCCACGGCCCCACTGTCTAGAAGACAGAGTCAGGAGCACAGTGAGGCTATTTGTCTTCAGTGGTAACATCCCGGCAGGGAAAGCTGGAAACACAGCCTGCTGCTCTGAGGCCATCACGGGAGAAGGCCATCGAGTATGGCAAGGCTTTCTCTCTAGGTAGGGCACCTCAGGCTTCTCCGAGTCAGCAATGCCCTGATTTCTCATCTTCAAACACGCATTGATACTTTGTCAAAGCAGTTTCAAACATGAAGAGCACTTGGAATTTGTAGGCGCTTTAACACTTTTACAATCATCTAATGTTTACTGACTGATTCAAATACCACAGTCTTGATGCTCTGAGCAGTTCTGAGGTAAATGGCAGTTGTTTGACACAATGGGACAGGGACAGCAGGGTACAAAGGACATTCTTGGCCTGACTGACACAAACATTCAAAGACAAACTTTCCAGAAGCAAC
>NW_008466239.1:0-887 GCF_000622305.1 Nannospalax galili
ACAGTCCTGGAATATATGATTAGGGGTTGAAATCAACACTCTTTTATATAATTGGTGTTTCATTCCCATTTGAAGTCATATGATGACATCTCTCTTGTCAGGGGTCAAACAGGAGCCCACAGTAACCCAAGTTCAGAGATCAGATCTCATACCTATTGTAGAGTTGTCAGATTTAGCAAACCAGAACATAGGAGTTCCAAATAAAATTCAGTTTCAGGTAAACAATGAGAAACTTTTAGTGTAAGTATGCCCCCGAAGTATCGCACGGGACACTGTTTATAATAAAAAATGCTGTTTATCTGTAATTCAAATTTAATTGAGACTCCTACATTCTATCTGGCAATATAACACCTAATTTTATTGTCCTACTAAGCAAATGAAGTCGTTCCACTCTTGAATAAGTGGAAGTAAGAGCCGAGGTGGGTGGGTAGGTGGGTAGATGGAAAAATGGACTCCCCTAGGGAGGGCATATCTTGCTACCCAAGGATCCAGGGTTTTTCACATATAGCCATCCAAGGCGGAAAGGGTTCCATGAGAGTAAGTGAAGTGTGTGTCAGGGTACACCCCCTCTAGGAAGCAGGCTATCCACAGAGGCCGGGGAGCACTCACCAGCCTTCTGCTTCTGACCCTAGCTGCTCTCTTGGATCACATCCAGTTTGGGCACTGCCATATTGGAAGCAGCTATAACGTGAGCTTCACAATCACTAACCACAGCCAAGTCAATGTGATACGGTTCGAGTGGCCCCCTTTAGCTACACTTTCATTCTCCCCACAGGTAAGTGAAATACATTCACTGAGTTCCAGACTCCCTCAGGCCTAAGCCAACCCCAATATGATTGTCACCCCATTCCTATGGATAGATAGCCTGCATCTCAAACTAGGAAGCA
>NW_008466240.1:0-883 GCF_000622305.1 Nannospalax galili
CTCTCTCTCTCTCTCTCTCACACACACACACACACACACACACACAATCCTTCAGTGGGTATGCTCCGGGTTCTTAATTCTGACACCATCTATCTAGAGATAGCACTGGGTCCCAAAGTTAAGCGCTGAATTTCACAAGGCTGCCTCATTTCAGATGCCAACTGTGAGTCTCAAGTTGTGAACTATACTTCTCACATACTAGTTATTAAAATGGAGTTCTTACAACCCTCTCGTCCAATTTGATTAATTTGCTAAGACAGTCCCCAGAGCTCAGGGAAAAATGGCTACTGCTTGTTATTGGTTTGCTATGTTAATACAGGATATGATAAAGGAGATAGGTAACTGAACCACACATGAAGAGCTGCACAGAATAAAATACTGCAGTGGGAGGAGCTCAAAGATATGCTGTCTTGTTGCCTAACACTCTGCAGAAATGTCCATGTGTTCAACAGTCTAGAAGCTCTCCAAACACTATCATGTAGGTGGGACAGATTTTTTACCTCAGTCTCCAGTCCTTCTCCCTTTCCCTGAGGAAGGAGTGTGGGAAACTGAAGCTCCCAAGCTTCTAATTGTGCTTTGGTCTTTCTGATGAGGAACCCCCCACTCCCCTCTCAGGACTGTCGAGATCTCACCTCACTGGAACAAAAGACACTCCGATTACCCAGGAAATTCCAAAGGGATTAGAAGCTCTGTGTCAGACGCTGGCATCAAAAACCAAAAATTAAAAGAAAGATATATATATAGCATTCCTATCACTCAGGAAATGCAAAGATTTTAGGAGCTCTGTGCCAGGAACAGAGACAAAAAAAAAATGTGTGAATTATATCACAACAGTGCACTGAGAAACTTACCAGTGGCAGAACTGAAGCAAGAACACAGGGCT
>NW_008466241.1:0-882 GCF_000622305.1 Nannospalax galili
CCTCTGCCTCCTGAGTGCTAGGATTAAAGGTGAGTGCCACCACGCCCAGCCAGAGAAAGGATCTTATGTAGGCCAGGCTGGCCTTAAAACTCTCCATGTAGGCAAGGATGACCTTGAACTCTTGATCATCTTGCTTATAGGAGTCAATAGTGCCTGGTTAATGCAGCTCCAGGGAACAGCTCTGTGTGTGCTGTATGCTTTAGTTTCTTTCCTGTTGCTGTGATAAAATATCCTAACAAAAGCAATTTAGAGACAAAGTTTATTCTGGCTCAGAATTCCAGGCTACACTCCATCACAGCGGGGAGCTAAGGTGGCTGGCACTTGAAGCAGCTGGTCACATCCACAGTCAAGAGCAGAGGGAGAGACCGAATGCATGCATGCCTGGGCTCAGCTCACTTTCAGCACTCTTACATAACTCAGGATTCCCTGCCTAGGGAATGGTGCTACCCACAGTGGGTGGGTCTTCCCACCTCAGGTAACTTGAGACAGTTCCATACAGACATGCCCACAGGCCAAGCCAATGTAGACAGTCCCTCCCTAAGATTCTCTTCCCAGGTGATTCTAGATTGTGTCTACCTGACAGTTAAATCTGTCATGGCAGGAAAGTTCTCTGCTACTTGAGTTACCTCCCCAGCTGTATTATGACATTTTCATACAAGTATATTTTGACCATCTTCATCTCCCATCACCTTCTGTTCCCCCTTTCCTCCCACTAGTCCCTTTCCTCTTCCCAAATAGTGTCCTGTCTACTTTGATGTGTATGAATGTACATCTCAGATTCTGTGTATGAAAGAAAACACATCCTAGCCTCTGCAAGAATTCCAAGTGGGGAGAAAGGAGGCGTGTGTGTGTGTGTGTGTGTGTGTGTGTGTGTGTGTGTGT
>NW_008466242.1:0-887 GCF_000622305.1 Nannospalax galili
CTGGGTTATTGTGTGGGTAAAGAAAGTATAGACACAGGAAGCCTTAGAACTGCCTATGATTATGGATCCATAAGATGTGCTAAAAAATATATCCTCTGTGCACTCAGTGGGAATGAAACAACTACTTAGCATCCGTTAGGTTATGAATGTTTAACAGATAACCAGACCCTTAAACAGAACTTTTTATGCCTGAAGGAGCTGCTGTTAGACGGGTATTTAACATTTGTTGAGTATGAATTTACCTGTACCTTGCTAATGAACTGTATGTATGACCATCTCACTTTAGACGCAGGCCCTATGAAGAAGGTGCCATTTCTGTGCCCACTTCAAGGTTTATACTGTCTGAGCTACTCACCCAGTGTCCCACATCTAGCAAGTGACAGTACTATGATTTGAACTGAAGTACTTTTACCCCCACAGCAGATATTAAAGAGACTCAACAGTAGCACCTCTTCTCTTCCTGTGAGCAAACCCCTCCCATATCATCAGCTTTGATTTTCTTTAAAGACCTCATATTCAACAGAGAGTTCTCTTTTTGTACAGTTCAGCTGCCCCCTCCTTCCCATATGTAACTGGTTACTCAGTCAGTGAGGAATGGAGCTCCAAGCTTCCCAGGCCCTGAACTGAGCTAATGGCACTGCTTCTTCCCGAGCTCACATTTTAATTAGCTCATAAGTCTGTCACTGACTGGTGAAATATTTATTTCTCAGGGATACACTTTAGTAATTTATGAATCACAATCACACAGTGGAGACATGATATGGACTGTTTTGACACTGTGACTGACACTGGCTGCTCTTTCTACCTGAAGCGTGGCCTCCACATCATCTGTCTGCTCAAACCTGCTTCCTTTTCTGCATCTGGGGCCAAATTTGGATTTTTTTTTT
>NW_008466243.1:0-887 GCF_000622305.1 Nannospalax galili
AAAAAAAAGCAAAAACTACTTAAAAAATCCTGTGAAAAATATTTTAAAATGAGAAAATGGGCTGATGAGATGACTTTGTGGGTAAAGGTACTTGGCCCTAAGCCAGATAACCAGAGTGATCCCTGGGATACACATGTTGGAAAGAGAGAACAAACTTCTGAAATTATCCTCTGACCTCCACAAAAACTAATTAAGAATGATGAGTTCAGCAAAGTGTGTCGATGATGGTACAAATGTGGCTTATTTTATGTGTTTCATCTAAATTTTTAATTTTTATTTGTTTTCATTTATGAGAAATTTCATTGACTCAAGATTTTTGTACGATGACTTTTGATCATATTCAGACCTCCCCCTTCTCCCCCCATCTCCACCCTAACACCCTCCACCTCTGACTTTCTGTCCTCTACAATGAAATATCCCATTCATCTTACATAGTCTATCTGAGCTAAATGCAAGAGAAATCACATCTCATCAGTGTCAGTGATCTACAATTCTTACACTCAGGTGTGCCAAAGTAGCGGCCCATTCCCTTTTCCTTTGTACATGGTTTTGGGTCAGAATATGCCCAAATTTCTTGGAACGGGCTTTTCACTCTTAATTTCTGTTTCTTAGGAATGTGAAGTAGGGATTTTTTTTTCTCAGTGGTTGGAAACACTTGGTTTTCTTCATAAAAACTAGTTGTTTGCAGCCTTTGGATGTAGGTTACACTTTGGCTGTTTCTGGTCCTCAACCAGCACAACAACGATCCCACTGTGTACCAAGGTGTTCTCCAACAGGATGATTCCCCTCAGGGATTTATAGTGGGTGAAAGCAAAAGTTAGGTTCTGACAGCCAGTAGCAATTAGCTCACAGGCCTCCAATCCAAGATTCTCTGAGTGGCAGTTGGG
>NW_008466244.1:0-887 GCF_000622305.1 Nannospalax galili
TTTATCGCTTATTAATTGTTCCTCTGCTGTTTGGGGCTTCTTCCCCACTTCCCCAGTTCTATGCTGGGATTTTGTCTGGTTTGAGCTTGCATGATCTTGTGTGTGCTGTTACCATTGCTGTGAGTTCACGTGAGGAACTTCCCAGCCCTGGGCTGTAGCTTGTGTTAGGACATTTCTGTGGAGTGAGGCCTGGAACAAGACATTTCCCCTCCCACTGAACACTGCCTTGTCAGAGACTAAAGGGGCTGAGCCACATCAGACACCAATTCTTATTAGCTAGTCCTAAGCAGCTAAAAATTAAGATTCCCACCCCCCAGCAGTACACACAAAAATTAAAGGTTTTGGCATTTAAAAACTCCAAGCACTCTTAAAATGTCTGGCAATGCTAGACTCTAGATTTGTATCCCCTCAGGGCAACAATGGGTTTTTACTTTCCAGGCGTGACAGAGATCTCTGGTAAGCAAAAATCCTCCCCTCCCCCTAGGCCATTTTTCACATTCATTACCTGCCTGGGGAGCCCTGACTGGTGCTCCAGTTTGAGTCCCCTAATGTTTTGTCTCCAGCAATCCTTTTTGCCCAGTGCAGAGGGACAGTACCATGTCACTTTGTTGCATCATCCACCTCCCATTACAAAGTGTGCTCCATCCGCAGTGTCTTAAAGCACCACTCTCATATCTTGTGCACCAGAATTCAACAACACTTGGATGGAAGATCTTCTGTTTCATACTGTGCTGGTCATTTTTCTCACTGCTGTGACCAAATTCTTGACAAAAGTAATTTAAGGAAGGGAGGGTTTATTGTGGCTCACAGTTTGAAGGAAGCCTATCATGGTGGGTGTCTTAGTTTGTTTCTCCATTGCTGTGACAAAACATTCTGACCAGTACTAA
>NW_008466245.1:0-887 GCF_000622305.1 Nannospalax galili
ATATATATATCCATTCTGCTGGTTCAGTTTCTTTAGGGAACCCTGCCTAATACACCCTCATTATCACAGACCCTGTAAGGGAAAATTTGTCTGACCATAAAAATCCACTCAAACCCTAGTCAACAGTTGCAGTTGTTTATAGTTGTTTTAGGGGTCAGGGTGCAGAGCAAATGTCAGTTTCCCAATATGCTTCAGTCTGCCTTCTGTTATGGCTCTCAACACTGCCAACAATCACCCCCTTTTGTGAGTGCCATGTTTTCTGAGTTTTTGAGCTTTTTGTTGCTAAGTTCATGTTTAAAGTGACTCTCAGGTGCAGTGCTAAGGAGCTGTTTGATCCTCCTAAGAACAAGAAAGTTGTGGGTGCACTAGGGAGAAGAATGTGTCCAACAAGCTGCCTTCAGGGGTAAGATACGGTGCTGTTGGCTGCAAGTTCAGTGTCAGCCAGTCAACAGTACACACTGGGAAAAGGAGGATGGAGGTTTGCCCGTCTGGGGACGAGGCCCCTTCGGAAGGTGCCGAGTGTACCACCTGCTGTTGTGCTAAAGTTATAGAAGTGATGGGAAGATGGTGAAAGCTTTAGAGATCTTGAGCTGCTGAGCGGTAGCAAAGGAGTTGTGGACAACATTGCTGTGAGGCTGAAAGTTAAAGAAATCAGAGTCCGGTTACTGACGGTCGGAAAAGCATTCCTAGCTGATGCTTCATTATAAAGAAAGCACTTCATAAAATTAATTGAAATACACCTTTTTTTGACAGGGTCTCCCTAGTCCACCTGGAGCTCATGATGTGAACCAGGATGGCCACAGTGTCACAGAGATGCCACCTCTGCCTCCCAAGGGCTGGGATTAAAGGCATGTGCTCCCATGCCTGATGTAACATGTATTTTTCTA
>NW_008466246.1:0-887 GCF_000622305.1 Nannospalax galili
TTAAATCTTTATAGCAAATTCTTAGAAGGAAGCTCAATGCCAGAAAGAATGGAGTTGCTATGGTAGAGGGGTATGCACATGTGTGTGTGTATCCATGTGTGTGTGTGTGTGCTCATGTGTATCAGGAGCTGCAGCTCAGAGGTGAACTTTGCCTGCTACATGTGTCTCTGCTCCTGAGGAGATTCTAAACACTCCTGGAGCCCCTGGCAACAACAGAGGCACCCAATGCAGCCAAGTGTAAGACAACTCTTGCTTCCACTTAAGAAGAAATGTGGCCTGTCCCCAATCTGTGTCTCTGGTCCCAAGCGCCCAGCCTTGTTAAAGAAATGAATGAGTCTGGCTGAGCACATCATAACCTCCACTACTCCCTCTGCCAACAGATATTGATTTTGCCACCCGCAAGATCGCAGTACGTCTAACTCAGATAAAGATCATCACTCAGGACGGTGATAACTTCAAGACGAAAACCAACAGCACATTCCGCAACTATGACCTGGATTTCACTGTTGGGGTGGAGTTTGACGAACACACAAAGGGCCTGGATGGCCAGCATGTCAAGGTACTCCATGAGCCCCTGGGTGCTCACTGGTGCTCTTTGTGAGGGTTGGCATTTTGGTTTCACAATGAAAAAGTGACAGAAACAACAACATTGGAAGGTTCAGGTAAACAGGACCAGGATGCATGACCTGGCATAAGCAATGAGCTATAAATCAATTAATGAAGCCTAAGTAAGGAGAGGCAGGCGAAGGAGAGGTGGCAGGATGTGGATCACTTGAGGACTTAAGGCAGTGTCTACCTGTAGAGTACATGGCTGAGCAGGCACAGCAAAACAGGCAAGGTGGCATGTCTTAGGCATGGACTGTGGCTGAGCAGTTTAGCTATGTGTA
>NW_008466247.1:0-887 GCF_000622305.1 Nannospalax galili
CCTTCTGTTTGTCTGGGCTCATAGTACAAGGGAAGGTGCCTCACATTCAGAACAGACTGTTCTCCTTCAGTTAATCCTCCCCAAAAGGCCTCATAAGCACACACATGTCACTCCTCAGTCTCCAAGGTGTTTGTGGATTATTAGTCCAGTTACCTTGACAATGAAGGTTAAGCATCACAGACTACAATCAAATAAATAATACTAAAATCATACCTGAGCATATTGCCTTGTTTATCAAAGTTAATCAAATTTGTGTTGCATCTGATGAACAGCATTTTGACAGAGTATCAGAAAAGAAGGTAAGTATAATACTTTAGTGTGTATAAGAGAGAACTCCAATCTAATTAGTTTATATAAAACAATCTCACCAGGCATGGTGGTGCATGCCTTTAATCCCAGCAGAAACAGGTGGATCTCTGTCAGTTCAAGGTCAGTCTGGTCTATAGGACAGTTCGGGCTATAGGGAGACCCTGTCTCAAAAAGACCGGAATATAAAAGAATCTCTGTGTCTTGAGAAAAAGGGTAACTTCAAGATAAAAAAAAAATTGAAGATGAGAAACAAAATATCTTAGACAGGAATTATGCCGTTAGTATTCCCATCTTCCTCCTTCCCCTCCCCTTCTACTCTCTTCCCCATCCCTCCATCCTTCTCTCCCTTCCACTGTGTGTCATTTTTATCTTTACTTAGGTTCATCATGCAAAACCTTCAAGATGTTTTACATAAGCTATGGCCCCAGTAGCTCCAGCATGACTTCCTATAAAGTTAGCAAACCCCACAGGGAGTGGGCCCTTGTTTTCTCTGGGATAGATCAATGCTATGGAAGATCACAGAGCAGTGAAGCTTGGAGCTCTTGTCTATAGTAAGAGATGGGAGAAATCTTCATGTG
>NW_008466248.1:0-887 GCF_000622305.1 Nannospalax galili
TGCCTTGTGCTCCTGCCCTGAATCCCCTCTGTGACAGGCTATCGGTTGTTAGTATAACAAGGAATAAACCTTTTCCTCCCCAAACTGGTTTTGATAGGAGTTTCATCACAGCCACAAAAAGCAAACTAGAACAGGGGGCAGACCAGTAGCCTCCTGTGCTCACGCGCATGACCGTCGTTCCCAGCACAAAACAACAAAGATAATAGTAATGTGAAGAAACTCGTTGCATCGATCTGTTAAATTTTATTGACCTGGTATAAAGTTCCTGTCATGTTTTAAAAAATCAATCTCTGAAGACTTTCAAAGCATAGCAAGAGCTTTGCATCCCAATTATTCCCAAATCTTTATTCTGTAGTCTAGACTTAAACATTGGTAACGGCCAGCCTCTACTTGTATAAAATAGATCAGATAATGGTTAATCGTGTAATCCATATTTTCAAGAGTAAATGTGTATGATCCGGTTTTATAAGAAAAAAGGAGCAAGTTAAAAATATAACGAAGACTATTCCTCATTGTCATGACAGATGTTTGTCTTTCTGTATGCAAGCAAGTGTGTAGTTTTTTTTTGGTTGTTCTTAACATGTATTTTTTAATTTTTAATTATGTATGTGTATGAATGTGTGTGTGTTGGGCTATGTGAATGTGAGGAATCTTCACAGAGCTGGAGGAAGAGGTATGACTTTGAAAATTGTACCACAGTCAACTGCGAGATCGATTAATTTGCTAATAGATATTTTCTCCTGACAACCTCAAGACACATGGTATGTTTGTCTTTCAAAAGTCTTTATGCAAGAGTGACATCTTCACTTAATATTGTGGAAGATAGGAAGCTATCATTAAAAAGAACATTAATAAAATCTTACGTGATGTTTCTTCAAACAATTATA
>NW_008466249.1:0-887 GCF_000622305.1 Nannospalax galili
TTTCCAGATAGCAGGACAGTTACTCATGAACTCACAGCAATAATGACAGCATGCATAAGACCTAGTAAACTCAAGCCAGACAAATTCCCAGCATATAGTAGGGAAAGGTAGGTAAGAAACTCCAACACTAGCTAAGAAACTATTAGTAACTGACAGCTACAAGGAGAGGGAGAAAGAGTCAGTTTTCTTTAAGGGTGTGGCACTGGGTAGGTTGACCAGGCTCCAGGGTATGGACCCAACACTGAAGGGCATTTGGGAACACAAATTAGACTCAAAAGGCCTTAAAAATAGTAGAGGACATGAAATCAGGTTGGTGGTAGTAAGAGGGAGTGTGGATAATGGAGGGGCCTGAATATGATCAAAATACATTGTATGAAATTCTCGAAATTTCAATAATAATGGTTTTTTAAAATGTTTCATCTCTCAAGCTGGGCATGGTGGTACTCATCTGTAATTCCAGCATGTGGTATGCTGAAGCAGAAGGATAAGTTTGAGGCCAATCTGGGCTACATAAGGAGATCCTGTCTCAATAGAAAAATAAAGTTCTACCCCTTAACACATACATTCACGATGCAATTAAATTTTAACTTGAATTCTGAAGAGGCTAGTCAAACTATATAACTGTCTATTGCCTGTTTGGGGTCTCAGCCACTACCAGTGCAGTTGTGAAGCTTCCAATAGTGTGATGGTTAAAACTGATTCGCAGCTTGACAGGACTGAGAATCATCTGAGACCCACCTCTGCATGTAGCGAAAAAAAATGTCTACATTGAGTCAAGTGAGGTGGGAAGACACACCGTAAATGTGGGTGTCCTAGCTTCTTTCTTTTGCTGTGATAAAGCCACTGACCAAAACCAGCTTGGGGAAGAAAAGGTTTATTTTATTTTA
>NW_008466250.1:0-887 GCF_000622305.1 Nannospalax galili
AGTTGTTTTACCAGGCATTTTGTCACTGCCACACTAAGGTAACTCATACACTTGCCATTATGAGTTTTTTTCATGTGGCGGAAGAAAGTAAGGTTTGCCAGTTAACTTAGGCATCATTAAGTTGCTTGCTTTGAGATGATGGTGGGCTGGGGATGTAGCTAAGGGGCAGAGCATTTGCGTAGCAGTACATGACTCTATGTTTAGATCTCAGTCTGCTGAGCATGATGGTATACACATGTAATCCCAGCACTTGGGAAGCTCAGGCAAGATTACAAATTTGTGTGAGTTGGTGGTGTGTGACTGTGTATGTGTTCATGTGCATGTGGGTATACTTACCCAAGCAGGCCAGAGGTTGACATCAGGTGTTTACCCTAATTGATTCTCTATCCTACTTTTGGGGACAGGGTCTGGCAGTGAATGTAGAGCTCACTGATTGAGGTAGACCGGCTGGCCAGTGAGACCTAGGAATCCTCCTGTCTTGGCACCCCACACTGGGACTACATACACACTGTGCTTGGCCTTTTATATGTGTTCTGAGGTTCCAAACTCAGGCCCTCATGCTTGCATGGCAAAGACGTTATTGACTGAGCCATCTTCCCAGCCCCCAAGAATGGCAAGTTTGAGGTCTGGCTACATAGCAAGATCTTGTCTCAAAACAAAAACAAAACAACACAAAGAAAGAAAAAAACAAAAACGACCAACCGAAACCACATAATTGGACTTGACTTTCTACAGCTACGTGCTACTAACTGAATTGAGCAACTAGACTTTGATAATTTGGGAACTCACTATGTGTTAACATTCATCAATTGAGTATATCTCCTATAAAATTTATTCACACCCTTATCTTCTTCTTTAAGCATTTTTTAATTAAACATTTTTTTTTT
>NW_008466251.1:0-880 GCF_000622305.1 Nannospalax galili
AAATGTTCAATAATTTTTTTAAAAGGAGATGGAGACAATTAGAGAGCTCCACAACTGGTCAAAATGCAGAGAACAGGTGAGATGGTAGGGAGGAGGATGGATGGAAAGAACGTAAACACAGTGCTCATGCAGTATGAAATTCTCAAAAAAATTTTAAATTAATCTAAAATTATCTGCTATGATAATTTGGTTATCTCACTTAACTGCCCCCAAGAACGCCTCTTGCTATCTCTTCTGCAGGGACCATCAGTGGTTTGCCCCTGTCTATCCCTGCACCACCCCCAACAACCCCAGATGTCTATAGTGGATTTCAGTACAGAGAGGAGAGATATAACAGAATATATTTTTCTAAATATATGTGAATATATGCACCTGAAAATACACATATACTTTGGGTGAAGGTCATAACACAGGTAAAGACAAATGGAACATTTCTCTCCTCTTGACAAAAAAATGCTCAGAGTTGTATTTGTGACACAGACAAATCCAATGACTGACTTTCCCAAGCAATTGGGCACCCCAATCCTCACCCTCCTTAGGGATGGCATGACATGTACTAGTGAAGACAGGAACCATAAGAACTATTGTAACACATGTGGGGGAATGGTTGACAAAAAAAGAGATTTCAGTCAAGTGCGATACAGGCTGGAGTGTTGATCAAACCACACTTGAAATTTGCTGTGGTGTTTGAATGAGAAATGATCATGTATTTGAATGTAGTCTCTGTCCAACAGGCTGCTTGGGGAGGTTACAGAACCTGTAGGAGGTACAGCCTTACTGCAGGAGGTGTGTCACTGGGGGTGGGTTTGGGGGTTATTGGCCTCACCCCACTTCCTATTCTCTCTCTCTCTCTCTCTCTCTCTCTCTCTCTCTCTCTCTC
>NW_008466252.1:0-887 GCF_000622305.1 Nannospalax galili
CTGGACACAGCTGCCATGGGGGCAGCATCCTCACTGAGGCTGTGTGGGGACGACAGGCCCCTGGGGTGACATACAGCAATACTGGAACCTGGGTGCTGATGCTTGCGACCTGTCCATCTACAAGCCCAGGTGACAGAGCCAGGCAATGCCAGCTGCCTGTGTGGGCCAGGGGCCTGAAATGTCTGGATTTCAGAGAAGGCCTTCCCTGAGTTGGGGTACTGGAGAGAGAGGTCGACACCACAGGTACCTCCATTTCTCACACTTCCCACAGCTCTGAGCTTCACCCAATGATGGGCACACAGAGAACGGGTTTGATTCATCTGGTATCCACAGGATGTTTTGTAGCATGCAAAGGGACTCCCTTGTAATTTATTTGAATTGTATTTTTGTTTTTTGTGACAGGGTCTCCCTGTAGCTCCAGCTGGCCTGGAACTTGACCAGGCTGGCCTTGATCTCACAGAGCTCATCCTGCCTCTGCCCCCTGAGTGCTGTGATTAAAGGCATGCACCATCATGCCCAATTATGAACTGTATTTTTGTATGTTTGTTTTTATTTGGTTTTCAGTGCTGGGCATCAAACCCAGGACCTTGTGCATGCTAGGCAAGTGTTCCCTCAGTCACAACTCCCAACCATATGCCATGTGAAAAGCAAAGTCAGATGCTTGGTGCTTGTAGCTGGGCATCCCTGGGGAGAAACTGCACATCCATGAACCTCTTGCTTTATGAAACACATAGAATCATGCTTTTCTAATTCCAAACGTATGTGATACCTGGACATGAACAAAGAGGAGAGCCTGGGGCTGTCACAGAGAGTCCCTAACCAGGAGGGAATCATCCTCAGCAGATGTCCCTGCCCAGGAGGAATCCCAGGACCAATGGAGCATTCTA
>NW_008466253.1:0-887 GCF_000622305.1 Nannospalax galili
CATCAGTCCTTGTAGAAGAGAACACAAAAGAAGGTGTCTTTAAGATCTGTGACTATAAACCATTAGCTAATAATGAACTCACATGAATAAAGTACAAGGGTTAGGACGGCCGGGGCACTGGGATAACAGGTTCATTTATTAGTGTGCCATCCAATGAATAGTCTCTGTCAACTTGCTGATGACCAGTATTGAGGTATTACCTAGAGGCTGACAAGGAGTTAAAAGCCCATTATGGAGGAATTTGTTCATTAGGACTCCAAGTCCCACTTAATCTTCAGGGTACAGAAATTTTTGTTATGGCTAGGAAGATCATTAGAGCCCTCCAATTTGATGGCAGCTGAGGGTGGGGGTGATTACCCTACCTGGGATGTCAGTAGTCAGTGCTTGGGTGTTAGTGGGAAACCAGGCAGGAATGAATCATTAGTTATTTGTTTAGGAGAGATTGTCATGGCCACTACTGTGGAATTTTGTGGGAGGTTGAGCCCCCAATTATGTCAATAAATCTATGCTCAAAAACCAGAGAGGATATTCAGACATCACAAGAAAAGAATAATTCTTTGTGTAGTTTAAAGACAGAGGGAAGCAGTTGGTCATATGTTTCATTAACGTGATGATCCCTGCCCACCAAAAATCAGAGGCTGATTATCCTTGTTGTGACTTTAATATCTACAGAGGCTCTGTCTCAATGGTGGTGATGACTGACACAGAAATCAACTAGAGCCAAAACCTTACTCATTCTGGAGAAAACACTTGGGCTCTCGCCGGGAGCATCCTTTCATCCTTGAGGCAGTAAGCCCTCCAGTGCGTTGTCTTACCACACTGAAGACCAGGCGTTCTAGGAGAGCGCCTGATATTTGTGCAATTTTCTATTAAGCCGTCTGACAACA
>NW_008466254.1:0-887 GCF_000622305.1 Nannospalax galili
ATGAACAGTGTGGCAAGATATGCTCATGGGTGAATTGTTATGGGGGTAACCAGCCACGTTCTGAATGGATTTAAGGCTCACTCCACAGGATGAAGCACATTCCTTGTACTGTTTGTCTAGACAAGAACCCATGATTAGGGTGTTCACACACCCCAGGGGTGAACCTACTACTGTTATTATCGTGTCAAACTGCCCTCTAAATTGGTATCTCTATATCCACAGATTAGTGCAGCTCTCAGACCATGTCAGAGAAGTTTCATTGTACAATAGATGGTGTTTAACACAGAAACTCACAACTTGTCAATATGCTATACAAATGGGAAAATTATATCACCCCCACCCCCACAAGGCTCAGGGACCATGGTGGATAAGGGGGCAGAAGGATCATAAGAGCCTGAAATCTGGTATGACTAGAGCAAAACAGTATCTTCTGAATTAGGGCCACTGTACTCGTGAACACACAGCAGCTGTGTTTATGTGCACAAGACCTGTAAAAGATCAAGCTAGCTTACAACCTTGCATGGAGTGGGAAGGAGTTCATATTCTCCACCCTTAGCTAAGGAGCTATGGAAGCCAATGGCTTCTGGGGGAGGAAGAGTCAATATTTCTTAAGAATGGAAAGGATAGTTGACCACATGCCAGAGGTTGATCCTACACCATAAGTGTATGGGCAGCATAAATTAGACTTGATGGGTTATTTCTTTAAAGAGGACATAGGGGGCTAGATAGATAGAGCACTGGTTAAGAGCATTGATTTCACTTGAAGAAGACCCTGGTTTGGTTCCCAGAACGCACGTACTGTCTAATAACCATCCGTAGCTCCAATTCTGGTCTCCACTGGCATTGCATGACACAGGCGTACTTATATGCATGCAGGTAAAACATTC
>NW_008466255.1:0-888 GCF_000622305.1 Nannospalax galili
TCCTCAGTTGCTTCTCTGTCTTATTTTTTGTGACAAGAATTTTCACTGAACCTGGAACTCACCAACTGGTCAGACTAGGGCCAGCAAGCCCCTAGATTCTTACTGTCTCTGTATTCCAGTGCTGGGTTTACAGGTGTGCACCACCACATCCAGCTTTGTACGTGGGTGCTGGGGATCCAAACTCAGGTGCACAGCAAGCACTTTACCCATGAGCCATCTCCCCAGTGCTGTTTGCAAATCTTCAAATGCATATCAAATACTTAGAACAGTGCCTCATACTAGATCAGCGCTCTATCAGTGTTACTACTGCTTCAAATCATCATGCATGGGGTATTTTGTGATGTGAATGTCTCCTCCATAGATTGTGCATTTCGTAGGGTGTACTAGATATTAAGTTGCTTTATCTAGAACACAAAGTCTTTCCCAGGTCTACAATGGTTGTCTGAACCCTTGTTATAGAAAAGAAAGGTGGGGCAGGACAGATGGTTCCGGCAGGACAGCACTCTCTCTGCAAACATAAGGACCCAAGTTCCAGCCCCAGAACCCATGTGAAAAATGGAAGACATGGTTGCAAGCTCATATAACCCAGCAGTGGATGCTGAGCCTCTGTCCTGCCAGCGAGTCAGGACGTGGGGCTCAGCGGTGGGGGCGAAGGAGGGCTAAGTGGACTGCTCACCCGTTCACCCGCCTCCCCGAGACTCTCAGACGCAGCAAGGAGTTTAGTCAGGCAGGAACTCCTTTATTACAAGCGTTCACAGAGTTTATAAGGGCAAGAACCACAATCATCAGCACAGGCGGGAACTCATCCTCCAATCCTGTAGAAGGTCACGGGTAGATCACGCAGGCTCCTTTCAATGTACTATTATGGTGATCATGAGGTGCTCATGC
>NW_008466256.1:0-887 GCF_000622305.1 Nannospalax galili
GTCCTCTGCAAGAGCAGCAAGTGCTTTTAACCACTGAGCCATCTCTCCAGCACCATCCCCCCGTCTGTATTTTTAAAGCATTTATAAAGTGATTTATAAAAATGGAAAAACCTGTCTCCAAAGTGGCTTTTAGAGATTTCCAGAAACAACTTCTATAGAGAAAATAATCCCAAAGGAAGTTAAAATATTTTTACCAAGTTTTGTCCTTAAATTAAAGGGAAGTGAGACATTAGTTAAGTTTCTGGTTCACTTGAAGGGAGAGAACATCCGTCTCCAGGACAGTCTGCATCATCTGGGTGCATACAAGTTTCCTGTTGTTATGTCAAGGGGCATGGAGGGGCATGTCTCCAGGGTAAAAGTTACAAAGGCTGGGAGGGAGAGCCAGGTGCAGAGGAAGACTGGTGTAGAGGGTGATCCTGTGCTAAAGATCAGACATGAGATCCCCATGGGAAAAGCCTTTGGCCTGATCATTTTGCTAGAGGGCCTTGTCTTCCATTACCCCCTGTGGGTGAATCCTGCTGGTTTCCAAGCATCCTTGACATGTGACCTTCCAACCTTGATGTATTTGAATGTGTCCATTGATAGGAAGGTGTCAGCTCTCACAGCAGGTCTTGTGTCTTTCAACAGCTCTTTGTACTGAGTAGAAATCTTTTCTCCTGTAAATCACCCCTTGTTCCTAGGTCTGCCTCTGTGTTGACACTGCCCTTTCTCTCCCAGGGACATTGTGCCATCCATTACCCACCTACTTCACTCCTTTTTCCATCTATATGTTTTCCACTGTGGCCCCTGCCCACACCCCTGGCAGCCTTTGCTTAGTGACCCCGTGGAGCCTTTGGATTTGGGGTATCTGGCTGTATCAGAAGGTAGGCACTCAGGATGCTGAGGCA
>NW_008466257.1:0-887 GCF_000622305.1 Nannospalax galili
AGTGGTTAAGAGCACTGACTGCTCTTATAGAGGACCTGGGTTCGATTCCCACATGACGGCTAACAACTGTTCATAACTCCAGTTCCAGGAATCCAAGGCCTTCTGAACTCCAAGGGCGTTGCACAACATGGTCCACTTACACCCATGCAGGCAATACACTTACACGTAACAATATTAATAATAATCAGAATGTATTCTTGGGCACACTCAAGCTCACCAGACTCACTTTGTAGCCAAGGATAACCTTGAACTCATCCTCCTGTTCTCCCTTGGGATCACAGGTGCACAACACCGCACCCAGTTTATGTGCTGCTGGGGTTTCACCCCAGAAGTTTGTGCATACTAGGTAAGCACTCTACCAACTAAGTGACATCCAAGACACTAATGAAGGGCTTTTTGAGAAAAGGTGTGATCTGCCAAGGAAACAGATCAGGACAAGTAGATAGTTTTTGTTTCGTTTTGTCAGGTGTGTCCAGAATTAAACCTGTGTGTTTTCGTGTAACTGGGAGTATCCAACTGATGTATGCTCTATTGATCCTATGTTACTGGAAAAAGATGTTGGATGACAATAAGATGCCCACAGTAATAGACTTCCCTATGGCCAATGGCCTTAATTCAAATGGGAACCTGATTAAGAGGCCAATAACTGCAATATGGCGCCCTCAAATGGTGAGTGAGGAGATGTGAGGAAACTAAGCGTGCTTAGGCTCAGCCATGAGAGTGTTGGAAGGGATGACAGATCAGTCTGTCTGGTGGGAAGCAGCAGCGGTGCTGGGTCCAATCCAGTCCTGTGTGCAGATGTTCCCAAGCTGCAGTTTTTGGAACAGTGGCAGTTCTTCCAAATCTGGCTGAAGCGTTGGAGTCTGCAATGGAGAGAGAAAAGGAAC
>NW_008466258.1:0-880 GCF_000622305.1 Nannospalax galili
AGAGAGAGAGAGAGAGAGAGAGAGAGAGAGAGAGAGAGAGACTAGTATTTATAGACACAACTGTCACTCTCTAAGCCTTCCTGTCTCCCAACTCCTGTCTAGCACTGAAATATTTGCCTTCTTCTTTGTGAACTGAGTATGTGGCCCTCTATTGGCTATCACGTAAGTCTCAGTCCTTTACTGAAATTCAGTCAGCCTCAATTTCTTTTGATCTGTAAGAGATTATAAAATAAATACTAATGTAATTTGACATGTGCAAAACCCTCTGACTTAATTTCATGTAATTCTTAGGTGTTCTTGCTCCACTGTCTCAGTTGCCCTAGTGACTCAGTTGCTGAATTGATGCCACAATTCTAAGCCCTTTAATCTATCTCCCCTCCATCCCCTGGCCCCAGGCTGCTTTTATTCATCCATGTATCTTTTGCATTATCCTTTTTGCCTTTTAAAGTAGGCAAGACTTAGAAACACAATAAGAGATTAATTGTAAAGTACAAAGAAATTTAATACAGAGACTGATCCCAGGGGAAAGCTGGTAAGGACTCTCATAGGTAGGAAAGCATAAGCCTCAGGAAAAAGTGACTAACAAAAGTCTCTTGTATATGTTAACACTTCCAAGACTCAGTCAGGGGGAGTACTGTATTTCAGTGAGTCAGATTTTCTACTCCTTGGCCAGCTGGCTCTCAAATACTGAACCTCAGTTTCCTCTTCTACAAAAGGAAAGCCCTAGTCATTGGCTTTGAGGGTGTAACAAAGTCCTTAAAAGTCTCAAAATGGCAATAAAACCAACTGAAAAATGAAACATTGTACGTATGCACACACATACACACACACCACACACAAGGCCACACTCCCATCTACATATATACAGAAGCCCACCGTG
>NW_008466259.1:0-888 GCF_000622305.1 Nannospalax galili
TGGCAACTGATTACTGCTAGGTGAGGAAGAGCTGATCTTCCTAAAGCTAGGAACTCTAGATGAGCTGACTAGACCTCAGTAGATGAACTTGCACTAAGGAACGTCTGGGGACACTAACTTGACACGATAGGTCTTAACACAAATGATAGAATGTATGAATTCCAGTGGAAGGCTATGGGAGGGTGCCAGTGGGGCCAGGGGAATAAAGATGATCAAGATTGATTGAGTTGTTCTGTATGAAATACACAAAAATTTAATTTAAAAAATGTAAAAATGTTGAAGTATAAAACATGTTTAAATATTTGAAGTATAAAAAATTTGAAGCAAACATTATTCCCCTCATTTATTTCCTCATCACTCATTCATTCACTTATTCAATAAATCTATTCACATGTCATGAGAGCAGTGCTTAAATAAATGTGCATAGTTTAAAGAGCTGATTTAACAATAGACACACACTGAATGTGCATGTTTGGGAGTACAAAGAATTTAAGGACACTATAACTAAAGTTCTTTCCCTGAGGGAAATGTAAACAGTGTCCACTCTTTTCCTCCTCAGGTCTCAGTAACAAACCAAAATTTCAATGCACCAAGTTTTCTGGTGAACTAATGAGTTTATTGCACTTACTTACAGAGAGAATGGGTGACGAGTTATTAATGAGCATGTGAGTGCCCCAAAGTAGCCCCGCTGGAAAATCTTCACCCAGCATGGATGATGGCTTCACACTGCTGCATAGATAGAGTCCCCTTCTCTCAGTCTTCCCCATATTATATATATTAGACCTTCCCCAAGATCCTGAGGCCGTGTGCAATTGGAGCAGGATTGCATGCAAATGATGGGATCTCACCTAACCACTCAGGTGAGGGTCAGCAGTCAACAAGACCAGT
>NW_008466260.1:0-888 GCF_000622305.1 Nannospalax galili
AGTCTTGCCTGACACAACGGCTCCCCCTGGGGGTGAGTTCTCTCTTGCAGGACTGAACTCCTCACTCTGGAGCAAGGCCCCTCCTGCCTGCTGCTCTGCTCTTTCTGCCAGCACTTGAAGCACTTCCTCTTAGACTTCCCAGTCTCCAGGGCCATGAGCCCAAGCAAGCCTCCCTCCTTTATAAATCAGCCTCCAGTATTCTGTTATTGCAATCAAAGTGGGCCAGCACATAGCCATAGTTCTTGGACAGACACAGGTCAGTCAAGGCAGATTGTTTTCCTCTTTGACATAAATAAAATTACTTTGTGAACTTGGGCTGTTGAGATATTTATAAAATTTGACACAGATTTTTCTAGTTATCTCATCTCTTGTATATTTATTCCTATCTGTCTAGAATCCAACTGCATGTCCAGTGCCTGGTGGAGACCAAGGGTCCAAAAAATATTTGTGGGTGGATCAAGTTATAAAGTGTTCAGGTACTGCAACTGGTTTTGACCCATAGATGCCTTTCTTGATGAGTCTGCCATTTGGACAGTTTCTGCCTCAGTTTGCTGCACCCAGAGAGCCTACAAAAGATCTGCCCTATACCAACTTCCTTCCAGCCAGGAATCTAGACTAATGCCATCTTTTGCCCGGTGGTACACTTGTTAGGGATTACTAATGACTTTGTGAACAGCCAGGTGCTTCCTGCCCAAAAATCATGTAGTTAAGGGTGAAGTGAACAGACTCTGGGCTCCCCTATAGACTAACAGCCGCACTGCCCTGGCAGTCCACCCTAGGGGCCAGTCTTGCCTGTAACACTTGCTTTAACAACTTCCTGGTGCCCAACCTTTGTACAATCAGAAGGGAACTTCAATTATTGCTTTCTTATTTCTAACAACTTCCCTT
>NW_008466261.1:0-888 GCF_000622305.1 Nannospalax galili
GATAGATGAACCTCCTCTCTATGACCTCCCCCTCCCTGACCTCCTCTCCCTAATCCAGTCCAAACTTCCTTCATATCCCCCTTCCCAAGTTCCCTTTTCTAAATACTTTATTTCTACCTCCCTCTTAAGTCACCAATACTCCTTAGCCCTCCAAAAAAATACGTTCTTCTACCCCGACCTCTAGCTCCACCCCAATGCTCCAATATATGCCCCATCTCCAAATATTTCAACTCCCATGTGCCTATTGAGAGACCTCAAAAGTGATCCACTTTTCATCAGAGGAGTCACCTGATGGAAGCAGCATACAAGAATGGACTCCTTAAGTCCAGTCAACTGGTGCTGTCTCCTCAGATGGATTATAGTGAGTTCTTTTCTGGGGCTCTCTTGGACTGCCCTTGGTTTGGTTATTGAACCATTTGCTTCTTCTGACATGGTTGTTTAAGACTCCTGTTTGGTAGATAACTTTTTTATTTTTATTTTGGTTTTGGTTTTACTTTCAAAGTGTTTGCTTTATTAATTTATCTATGTTTATTAATTTTAAAAGTGTTTTGGCTTCAACATTTGGTTTGGTTTCTGGTTGCTTTCAGAACTCTGAAGGTGTTTTTTATTCTGACCATTTGTTTGCCAATACTTACTAGCAGTAATTTTTTTTGTTTGTTTGTTTTCTTTATCTCTGGACACTTCCCCCATATCTCTAATAAAAGGAATGGACAAATGTTTTGAGAAAACCAAACTCCAGCTTGATTAGGCTTGATTATTGTTAATTCAACTTATGTTCCCCTGAATGGGGAGCATGTACTGTCTCTAAATTGACTTATTTCATGCACTTAACTAGAAGTCCTAGGCAATAACATTTGAAAACATCAGAAATGGACAGTCTGATTCCCC
>NW_008466262.1:0-868 GCF_000622305.1 Nannospalax galili
TGGCAGCTGATTGCTGCTAGATGAGGGAGAATTGATCTTCTTTAAGGAATAGACTCTAGATAGGCTGATAGACTCCAGAGGATGAAGCTGTACTGAGAGACATCTGGATACACAAACCTGACTTGATAGGACTAACATATTTGGCAGAATGCATGAAATTCAGTGTATGTGTGGGGCGGGGGAGCTATGCAGGTACAGAAGGGGAATGCCTTTAAAGACGATGGCATCTTTGTATGAAGTACACAGAAATTCAATAAAATACACACTGAATTAAGAGTGGATTCTCCTGGTCCTCTGGCTGATATTGGTCAATTATCAGCATAGCTTTTAGATCCAGTTGCTGTGCCCCAGGCAGAAAAGCTTCTTTTTGAACCTCCATTAAATCCTTACTAAGAGCAAAGTCCATGCCGTCAGGTCATTTGTGACATGTACAGTGTGAACAAGAATCCCTTCCTATTTCCTGTGAATGAGATGAATGAAGAATGCCCCCACCAAGGATCACCAGAAAAGCCTGGGTCTTTGAACTTTCAGAAGAGGGCTTGGCATTGCAGAACCAGATGCCGAATAATGATTTGGAGAGACTCACAACTTTGTCATTGTCCCAGACGGACACTTTGTCATTGTCTGCTTCAGGCTCCCAACACTATTTCATACTGGGTGATCATGATAAGATTAGAATTGGCAGTTTGGGATTGTAAGATGCTCAGTTCATAAAGGTGCGTGCCACCAAAGCTGGCGACCTGAGTTTGACCCAGGGACCCACAGAGAAGGAAATGATTTACTCTTGCAAGTTGTCCTCTGACCTCTACACATGGGTCCTGACTTGCACACACACACACACACACACACACACACACACACACACACA
>NW_008466263.1:0-872 GCF_000622305.1 Nannospalax galili
ATGCAGGAATTTACTCTGCTTTGATTATAAATGTGAAAGCAGAATGATACTCTATTTGTGGTGCATGTATACATTAGCTCCAGTACCCCCAACAAGGCACAGAGAAACAGTTTATTTCTAAATGAACACATGGTGGCAATCTATGAACTTTTTTTTTAAATTATTTGTAGTGCTGGAGATTGAACTCATACCATCATTCATGTGGACCAAGGACACTACCATGGAGCAACATCCACAGCCTTCCTCCTTAGAAATTTATCAAAGTAAATTGAGGCCGTAGGATCATATATATGTGTTAAAATTATATCAGGAACATCAGACCTGAGGACTTATTGAACACAGCTAAAGTTCACCTAGACCACATAAAGGGAGGGGCACCGAACCCTGCAGAGGCAGCAACCTATCCCTACCTGTCATTTGAATCACTGATTTTTTCATCAAGGGACCTTCAGAGAACTTCTAACTATCTTGGGGCTTCAGCGCAGTTCAGTCCCCACTGCTGAGGTGGCCTAAACTAATTGCCATCTGTCTTCTAGCTCATCCATCTGGACTTACGGTCAGCGTATCTTCCTGTTTGTCCATCTGTGCCAGTTCCGTCCTTTGCTTATTTGGCTTCCACAGTCTCACATTCTACTTCCGAAGCCATACTTGAACTTGATGGAGCCCTGGCTATGACCCTCCAGCAGCACTTCTATCACACCTCAAGTGGGTTCATTAACTTATTCCAGCACACTCTGTTCGCCTATATTCTTGTCTTTGGAAGTCCATTAACCTCACTGAAGCATCTTTAACACTATAGCTATTCTTTGACTGACATACTTAATTACAGATAAATTACACACACACACACACACACACACACACACACACAC
>NW_008466264.1:0-888 GCF_000622305.1 Nannospalax galili
AAAAAAAAAAATGAAATGATACTGGGAATGAAAATCTCAGTGAGACAAATAAAAAAACTTCAGTAGAAATCCTCCCCAACAGAATGGGACACAGAGTCACAGGATCATGTGACTAAAAGACAAGGTAGAGGAACTGGATACTCAGTAAATATCAATGATAAACTTTAAAATATGTATGGATGGATGGATCATGGGAGAGTTCTGGAACTCCATAAAAAGACTTAAACTTCAGATTACGGGCATGGAAGAAGGAGACGATGCTGAAGACACGTATCTTCAATGAAAGTATTGAAGAAAATTTTCAGACCTACAGAAAGAGATGCCCATTCAAGTAAAGGGGGCCTAGAGAACACCAAATAGACTAAGACCACAAAAGAAATCCCCCACAATACATTATAATTAAAGCACTAAAAGCACAGAATAAAGAAAAGGTAATGAAAGGAGTGATGACCACGTGCTCTCTGAGTGAGTCTCTCCCAGGCACTTGCTTTATGCTGCCTCTCCATGGCGAGGACAGCTGGGAGCCACCTCCCCAGCCATGTTCCCCACACACACATAGACACATCTGCTCAATGAGTCCTCTCCAGGCTCTTGCCCCTCACCAGGCCCTTTCCCAACACTGCCACTCCGTACCCAGGTTCAGCCAGGAGTCACCACTATGCACCCTCTAAGTGAGTCTGTCTCAGGCCCTTGCACCTCACCACTTCTCCACACCCAAGTCCACCAGGAGTATCACCTAGCACTTTATAGATGACTCTGTCCTCCCTTCGTTCCCCGCATGCCCAAGCCCAGATAGGGGTTTTCCCAGGAACTCTCTCAGTAAGTCTTCCCCAGATCCTTGCCTCCTGCCACTTTTCCATGCCCAGGCCATTCTGGGAGCCTAATTTA
>NW_008466265.1:0-886 GCF_000622305.1 Nannospalax galili
TATCTATCTATCTATCTATCTATCTATCTATCATCTATCTATCTATCTGAGACAAGGTTTCACTCTGTAGCCCCCATTGGCCTTAAATTCATGGCAACCACCAGGCCTCAGCCTCACAACTGTTGCAATTACAGGTGTCAGCCACCAGGCCAAGATTTCTCAGTATCTTTATCTTGGACATCTCAGCTCCTCAAACTGTAGAAATACATGTCTATAAAGCATAAGTTATCCAGACTGTATTTTCTTGCAGTGGCAAGACAGACTGAGACTCCTGTGCTCCATATTCTAGTCCACTGATTCTTAGTTTACTATCTATTTCATATTGTGGGACACACACGTGGAGAATATGAAGAGACCACCTCTGGCTCAGAGATATTTGTGATAGGTACCATTCATAAGGAAATAGCTCATGATAGTCAAAGAGAATTATCAATACTAAACTTAGTCAATAAATAAGAAGTAATAATAGCATAACAATGGTTATGTGGAAGATAGATGTTCATCTAATTGCCTTATGAAAGTTAGCTTATCTAATCCTGGCAAAATCCCAGTCAGGTACATACAACTATTATCCTGTTATTTAGATGAGAAGTCTGAGATTCTGAGATGGCTGAAGATGTAGCGAAGTGAGAGAGCACTTATCCAGCAAAACAAAACCAGGGCTCCACCCCCAGCATAATGAAACAATAATCTAATTAGTCAATTAATTTTTAAAATAATTTTATTTTTCATTGAATTTTTGTGATTTTCATATTATATATTTTGATGGTATTTAGATTCCCCTCCCCTGTCTGATGCTTGAGTTCTGGAGCAGTGGGAGGCACTATAGATGGTCCCAAAGTGGGAAGGGGGGATGCAGCAGGATTTGGGAGCTAGCTGGGCTAGC
>NW_008466266.1:0-884 GCF_000622305.1 Nannospalax galili
TGTGTGTGTGTGTGTGTGTGTGTGTGTGTGTGTGTATTTTGATACAGGTTTTCCCTGTAGCTCCAGCTGGTCTGTTACTTCCCCTATATACCGGTCTGGCTTGGATCTCACAGAGATCAGCCTGCCTCTGATTATTGAGGTCTGGGATTAAAGACCTGCTCCACTCTGCAAGGCTGGCTGGACATTTATTATTGTTTCTATACTTTAATGAGCTGAGGTGCCCTACAAAGGAACAGTGCTTGACTAAAGTGTGCGAGACACTACACATTCCACCTTCATCTCCAAAAAAGTCACTCTCCAAATGACTTAGGACAGCTAGCAGCACTCCTCAGTCTTTAACTTTGCCCATAGTAACCACAGCTGTATGCCCAGCTCTGCAATAGACACAGAGATATGTCTCCTCTCCATTTCTGTTTCTATGGTTTATTCCAAGATTGAATGGCAGCCATTCAATCCTGGGATAAGTGCAAAGGTCCTTGATGTCATCTTGGTGCCTCTTAACAGAATGAAAATCAGCATCCTTGTACATGACCATAAACTTTACCTTTCTTGTCCCTCCTCAATAGTGATGTCTTCCAGTTGTTTGGGGGGCAGGCAGACAGGATAGCACGTACAAAGTGTGGGCCTAAGGCTGTGTGTGGTACCACGTGGCATTTAATCCCAGCATTTAGGAGGCAGAAAGTCAGATATCTGGGTGTTCAAAGTCAGCTTAGTATACACAGAAATTTCCAGGTAGCCACACTTATATGATGAGTCCCTGTCTCAAAAACAAACAAAATAATTAAAAGAAATCATGGGTCTAATTGAACGACATTTTCAGGGGAAGAGCTAGATTCCTGTTTGCAAGGCCTGTCTGCACTATGAAATCAATGAACAACAGAAAG
>NW_008466267.1:0-883 GCF_000622305.1 Nannospalax galili
CAATACATGCATACACATAAAATAAAAATAATAAATAAAAAAATTTAAAAATATAAACGAATCAGAAAACCTGCAAGTTTATCTTGATTACACAGTTGGAAAAATGATCAGCAGCTGACAGTAGTGACAATCCCTATATTTTATGCATTTTATCATAAAATATGACTGTTGAAGTAGGATTTGGCTGCTCTCCCACCAGAACATTCCTGGTGTGAAACTGGAGCTGGAGGACAGGGGATGCAGTGGAGTTTTCCCTGGTACTGTGCCTGTTCAGTCCAGCAAGGATGTAGTGTACTTCTCCATGGCTGCAGATCTTCACAGAGGCCTCCAGCCAGGCCACTACTGCTCCTGGAAACAGGTGGGAAGAGGATGAGGTAAGTGATCCAGAGCAATTTTAGCAGTTCAAGGTCAGGCACATCTAGCTACCAGGGGCCTAGTAATGGAAACTGAAGTGACAAGGGACCTAAGACAGAGACATATGATATGGACAAACTTCTGGGACCACTGGGTACAAAATGATGGGATGTGTCACAGTGTCTGGTATATTGTTGAGGGGACTGGGGCCACCGCAAAGTTACCCTTGCTGATGATGTGGTCAATCTATTAGTGGATGTGAGGTGGCATTGGTCCACGGGGGACCAGGGCTGCAGGGCGTGGCGGCAGGGGCACTGTGGTGGGGGGCGGGGGCAGAGCAAAGGTCGCACATCCCCCAGCTCTGGCCATCTCAGCCCCACCAGCTCTGCTAGCCGCCACCTCTGCCATCTTGTTGTGCAGAATAGGCTCTACCAGCTTATGCAGGCAGATGGATGAGTTATCTAGTGATAGAATACACCACGGGGTGTGGTGTGTGTGTGTGTGTGTGTGTGTGTGTGTGTGTGTGTGT
>NW_008466268.1:0-888 GCF_000622305.1 Nannospalax galili
CAGAAACCACAAGCTGCTTCATTCCTGTGGTGTTGGCAGTTGCAAGGACAGCGGGGGCACACTGACTCTTAAATGCAGCAGTAAGTTTACAGAAGCCAAAACCAGCAGTTGTTAGTCATTTTCTTAGACGTATAGAGACCTAGATAGTAAGGAGCTTTCTGATTATTTCAGCATATTACCAAGAAAGACAGGATACTGTTTATTCTCCCTTGGGAAGCACAGTTGCAGGGTCTGGGTGGTGACGCTCTCCTCTGCAGTTATCTTTAAAAAAGAAAACACCCTTCTAAGGGAAGGTAACTTACTAGAACTGAGTTCGGGCCTTGCGCCAGCTGCTTCTCCGGCTTCTAAAGTCTGACTGAGGTGGTGCTTCGTACAAACGGAGCTGCTCTGGTCATTACATCTGAAAAGCTTTAAAATAAACAGGATGGTGCTGGAGAGATGAACGCACACGTGGTCTTTGTGAAGAAACGGACAAACCTAAGTGGCAGCTGGAAGTATGAGACCCAGCTGACCCTCCTGATAACGCAGCCGATGAGGAAATGGAGGAAGGGCGCTGGGTCTATAAAAACTCTTCTCTGTTCTCTACGCAACCGCACGCACCATTCTGGGCTAGTGCTGGGCTTTGCAAAGTCATAAAATAAACGGCATCACTTTCAATACTCTGAATCCCAGAGCTCTTATTATGGAGAGGAGATCTTGGCTCCTCACAGGCTGATGAGATTGTAGTCACCCCATAGGCCAGTACTGAGCAAATCTGCATGCACGGTCTCACAGTAGCTGCCACCAACCCCCCCCCCGCCCCGTAGGAGCTCTAAGAGCAGCTAGTCAGCTGCTGACGTGGGGAGGAGGGCATGTTGGGAGAGGGGGCACTTTTCTGAGGAAGGGGGG
>NW_008466269.1:0-888 GCF_000622305.1 Nannospalax galili
TTTTTGTATGTATGTAAGTGCACCCATGCTATGCAATGCCCACGGAGGCCAGAAGAGGATGTCAGATCTCTTGGAACTGGAGTTAAGGATGGCTTTCAGCTGTCATGTAGGTACTTGGAATCAAACCTGGGCCCTTTTCAACAGCAGCCAGTACTCTTAATCACTGAGCCATCGCTCTGGTCCCTGTATCTATCTTAATTGTCCTCAGATGTAGCTAACTCTCAGTTAGGAAGACTTCATAGCCATGCATTGCCCTACCCTACCACAGATACAGATCAGCTTCAGTGCTAGCTAACAATCTAATCTTTAGGGAAGTTGATTGGAGTCTCACACTGTTTAGTTTGAATGATATTAATATATAGAAGAGACCCTGTGAGCAAGAAGGAACAAGGAATGTAGGAACATTTGTATGACATTTTGTTAGCGAAAGGGTGGAGAATAACTGTCATAACATTAATTGACCTCTAAGCTTTAAAATTTCTAGAACTACATCGGTCTGGACAATGTTGAGGAATCCCTTTCAAGGTAAAATGTAGGTTATTATGTATGGTTCATCCTATTAGAAACACTACATGTTTTAGCTGGCCTCTTTAGACTTCATATTCTTAGAACTCACATTACATGTTCCTTTGACCCTTCAAAACCCTATTTTTTCACAAAAGTCTGTCATGGATTAAGGCTGCTGTACAAACTGCTCTGCCACACGAACCACATGATCCCATAGATGGAATGCTACATGAAGAATGTTATTGATGCATAGGCATGCTATATGTAGACCTTGCACCTTTATCATGGTACAGACATTTAGGATTTTGAGAAAAGCCATTCCATACTCAGTAGCTATATACCAAGATTTAAAACAGTTTGCCTCCACATTGTTTATTGGGT
>NW_008466270.1:0-888 GCF_000622305.1 Nannospalax galili
ATGCTTTTACCAAGGTAAGGGCTATCTGCCCACAGGTTCCCCTAGAAGCAGCTCATTGGATTCATATCAAGTGTGGCCACAGGGAGCCCACATGGAATGGAGACTAGCCAAAGCCTCTGGCGTTCTAGTAAAATATGCTGGCATCCAACAGGTGGTTCAGGCCTGTGACATTTGTTCCCGATTATGCCCCAAGGATAGATGCCATCATGGGACACATGCATAAGTCAGCTTCCCCCATAAGAGACTGGCAAATAGATTCTATAGGGCCCCTGCCAGTCAGTGAAGGGTGCACATATGCTCTCACTTGTGTGGACACTGCCACAGGACTTATGCAGGACTTTCCTTGCAAGAGAACAACAGGTATGAGTACTATTAAGGGCCTTACCCAACGCAGTGTTATGTATGGGTGCCCACAGTGGATTGATAACCACAGAGGCACTCATTTCATGAGTACTGATATACAAGCCTGGGCTGAAAATAATTATGTTCAATAGTATTTATACCTTTCCTATAATCCCACAGGAGCAGTGTTAATTGAAAGAAAAAAACGGGTTGCTAGAGGAACAGTTAAAAGCCTTAAGTGCAGAAGGAACCCTATGGGAGTGGAAAAAAGGCCTTCCAGAAGCCATATGGTTGTTGAATGAAAAGCCTAGTTCCAGGGGTGGGTTGCCTCCCTAAGAGCTGTTGGACAACCCCAAAACAATAAAGGCAATTGCCAACGATGTTGGTTGTACACCAGAAGTGGATGGTAGAATCCTATTGCTGAAGACATTGCATAATGTGAGCATGGGAGAGGGAGAAATCAAACTTGGACTAAGCTGGAAATTCCTTGCCATGGGATGGGTGGCTTTCATAGTGCCAGAAGGCACTATGCAGATGGCTGGGGGA
>NW_008466271.1:0-888 GCF_000622305.1 Nannospalax galili
ATCTCAATTCAAATTGTTGGCCAGGGTACTCCAAGCAACTCTGAAATAGTATAGGTTAATGCCAGAGCCCTTGGATTGACCCCAGAACTTAAAGGTAAGACCCTATTGCAAAAACACCACATACTTTGGACACAAAACTGAATAATTAAGCTGGAACTAACCTGGAAGGCTCTTTCCTGAAGACTAGTTCTCATAGTATTTCATGGTCGTACCCGGTTATAGTGCCTATGAAACACAAGAATTACCAGTCCAGCAACATATCTCTATTGGTTTTTATCTTGGGGGTAGTGAACAGCTGTCTAGTTGGACTTAAGACCCCCTCAATAAGAGAGTATCCAGGCATAGTAGTATAAACATAGCCAAGTACTTGTGATTGGAGAGGTCATAGACCATGGAGAAAAATCCTACTTTTTAATACTTTGAAATTTTGAATAATTGAAATTTCTGAGTTTTTAAGTCTAGAATAATAAGGCTACTTATTATTAATAAGTATACTTTGAAGTATACTATGCAAGCAAAATTCTAGAAACGTCTTCATTTTAAATATTTATCACAAAACAAAACCTTTATATTAAATATAAAATTTAAATTCAAATTAGCATGCTTGGAGTGATGTTTTTTTATTCTAATAAAATATTTAGGAGAAAAAGGTCTAAGAAACACCCCAGGAGTTTAAGATCAACCGCATATTAAAAGAAACCTCACAAACATCTATTTGGAATTCTCACCACTTTATTTCACTTCACTCTAAACGAGAAATAAAGCAGTTTCCTACATTAGAAGAAATGAAAGAAATAGTCCCAACATATTTTCTCAATAAACTAAAGAAAAATAGTAGAATTACTCTTGCCTTTACTTCTCCTTCACATCTCCCATTCATGATTCAAG
>NW_008466272.1:0-888 GCF_000622305.1 Nannospalax galili
ATTGGACTATATCTACAGTCTTGTCAATCATGTCTGTATGACAGAGCCACATGATGCACGTCTGTGCAATGAGGCCATATGGCTCTTGTCTGTATGGTGTGTTCACAGAGCCCAGCTTGCTCTCTGCAGAAATAGTTCTTGGCTGGAATTCAGCTTCTAGTGCACACGCTCAGGGGGAGAGCATCTATGACTGGGATCAGTTCTTCCATGATACCTGGAGAGAGGCTCTGAACGGACATTGGAGGGAATGTGGTCCAACGTTCCAGGCAGCTGTACCCAGGGCTTACCCAGCTTCATGGACACAGAGGCAGGTTTTCTGAGGGACGGAGCAACCAACATGGCTGTTTGTCCAGATATTGAGTCAAAACCTCCTGGTAATTAATACACATAGACATGTGTAGTATTAAAATCAGGGTAAGCATATCTTTCTCATCAAACATTTTATCATTTCTTTGTGATGAGGAAATTCAAAATTTTACTTTTTTGAAATATATGGTACATTCTCATTTTTTATAGTCACCTTACTATGCTGTAGGAGCCCAGGACCTTTTCTCCTATCCAGCTGGAGCTCATTACACTGCCTAGTCTGTTCCAACCTCTCCTTCCCTCACCGCCCCTACTCGTCTGGTGACCACCATTCCCTCTCAAATTCTATGCAGTCAGCTTTAAAATGTGTGACAGTGAAAAAAAATCAGGCAGCCTCTGCTCTACTCTGTAATGACTCTGGAGAGATCCTGTAAATTCCCATATTTCTGAGAATTTCTTTGATGTGGCAGTAACGGACTGAATATGTTTTGATTGACAAGAGCTCACAAAATTGATTTCCCCACCAGATCTACTGCCCTGCAGCCCTGTTAATTTGTTTAAATAAAGATGGAGCAGGCAGGT
>NW_008466273.1:0-888 GCF_000622305.1 Nannospalax galili
GCTGAGTCATCTCTCCAGTCCCTGGTTTTGTTACTATAGGCATTTATAGGTATGAAATTCCTTCTTAGGATTGCTTTCATTGCATCCCATAGGTTTGGTAAAGTTATGTCTTAATTTTCATTAATTTCCAAAAACTTTTAAAATTTCGTTCTTGATTTCTTCGGTGATACATTCATCATTCAGTCTCATGTTATTTAATCTCCAAGACTATGTGAATTTTCTGTGGTTTCTCTTGGGGTTGATTTCTAGCTTTATTCCATTGTGATCCAATAACACAGTAAGTTATTTCAAGTTTCCTGTATATGTTGAAACATTCTTTGTGTCTTAATATATGATCTACTTTAGAGAAGGTTCTGTGGTCTGGTGAGAAGAATGTGTTTTCTACAGTATTTGGGTGAGATAGTCTGTAAATATTTATTAAGCCAATTTGATCCATGATGGAATTTAACTCTATTGTCTATTTTTTGTTATAATGACATGAAAATTCATGAAATTGGGTGCATCTATGTTTGGTGTGCATGTTTATAATTGTTATACTCTCTTGATGAACTGTTCCTTTAACAATAGATGAAATGACCCTCGTTATCTCTTCTGATTAGTTTTTGTGTTGTCTGTTTTGTTAAATATTAGAATAGGGAAGCCTAGGCTGGGTGTGGTACTGCACATGTTTAATCCCAGCTCTTGGGAGGCAGAGAGAGATAGATCTCTGTGAGTACAAGGCCAGCCTGGTCTACACAGGAAGTTCTAGGCCAGCTAGGATTACTTAGTGAGACCCTTTCTCAAAAAGCAAAAAAGCAACCAACCAAATAAAAAGAACAAAAGGTAAAAAGAAAAGAGTAGTGTGATGGTTTGAATGAAAATGTCCCCCATAGGCTCCAAGTATTTGGA
>NW_008466274.1:0-888 GCF_000622305.1 Nannospalax galili
TTCTCTGGAACTTCAGCTCAGGACAGAGCTTGTAGAATAACTGACTTTGCTCCAGCCCAGCTGCTTCACATTCCTGACTGCCCTCCCGCCCTCCCCATCTTCACCATCCCCCTTTCTCCCCTCACACTTCAGGACCAAGGTAGTTGGTAGTTCAGGACCAACTCAGTGGAAGAGTTTGGATTATTGATGTGCAAATACAGTCTGAGTGGAAGGGAAGGAGCTTGGCAGACCACAAAACTCAGAAAGTTCCAGGTTCCAGGATGCAGGGGCATCTTCCCTGTTACCCCACTTACTTTGTACATTAATGATAGCGTCTCACGTAACACACCAGCTTTCTAAAATATTTAAGATGCTGCCATGATCACAGATTCCTTGCAACAACACTGTGGAGAAGGCCGAGTGATCAGATATCGTGGACCAGAGCAGAGGACAGGGCTGTGTCAAGGGTGTCAGGTATTTTAAAGTTCCCCAACCAGTGTTCAGCTGAAGTGGAGAATGCTGCCCTGGCATGTCTTCTCTATTATCTGCCCTCCTACTGCCTCCACTAAGAATCCATACTCTCAATTTCTTCCATTTTCTTGACTTCAGAGAGCACCCTCAGTAGCCACTGGAGGTTTAAAAAGCTGTGGGTGAGAGTGATGCCATGCTGTGGATGCAAGTTGGCCTTGTTTTTTCCACTCTTACATGACTTGGTGCCTGAACAACCTTTGAGGTTCTTTCATGAACCTGACTGTGGCTTCACTGAGAGCCTGTAGCTTGTCTGTTCTGTTCAAAGCAAGGGAAGGAAACTTGGTCTCTGGCTTGCAGAAGAATGGAAGGATTTGAGAATAAGAGATCACATCCAGAAGAGTTGTAAATTTAAGGTGGCAGACTGTAAAGACCTCTTTA
>NW_008466275.1:0-888 GCF_000622305.1 Nannospalax galili
GGGGATATTTCTTGTTCAAAGCACCACACATTGTGTATACAGGAAAACAACAGCCAATGAACAGCATATATATGGTGCTTAATGTTTATGTAGTTTAAGGGGAAAAAGGGGAAAATCAATGAAAACCATTCAAATATTGCCCCTATCTGTCATTATGGTGCTACTGTCAAAAGCTAGGGAATGGCAAAGACATCAGAGGAGACACCTTTGTTGTCCGTATGTCTGTGCCGATGGTGGGGTTCGGTGCTCCTGAAGCCCAAGAGAAATCTCTATGGGGCTTCAGATATATGAAAATGCTCCTAAACCAGACTCTAAGAAATTGCTGTTAAAGTTGAATTCTTTTGTTTGTCATTTGAGGCAGAGTCTAACTATGTAGAGAGCTGGCCACAAACCTAAACCTCTTATCTCTGCCTGTGGAGTGCCGAGATTACAGGTACATGCCACAGTGCCTGGCTTTGAAGTTCAGTTCTGCTAACCCCAATGAGTGTATCCCAGGGTGTTGTGATTCAGGGAAAGTGCCAGAATGGCAACTAACAAACACACTCACTAAACACTTGTGTTGTTCTGGTAAGACTGAGGAACCGAGGCTATGATGAGCAAGTTGAAATTTCTCTTGTAAAAGAACGATCAGAAACTCTTGAACCTATTTCTCATTCTACTTTAGGACTTTGTTTAGTTGAGCACTAAATTTATGATCTTTTTTTTTTCTCCCATTTGAAATGAACGTTTAGCGATAAGTCCTGTCCTGTGAAGCTCAAATAAGTTTTTGGTTGTTTTATTTGCTCGTCATTTGTGACATGTTTTATTAAAAAATGAGTATCTTAAAAGCAATTAGATGGGCTGGAGAGATGACTCAGCGGTTAAGAACACCGGTTGTTCTTGCAGAAG
>NW_008466276.1:0-888 GCF_000622305.1 Nannospalax galili
TGGCCATCATGCTCCCCTACTGCTCCTTTCCCTGGCACACTCCTGCACCTGCTTCTCACTCACATTTCCTATGTCTTGTTTCTTTTGTGAAGAACCTCAAAAAATGCAGTCTAGTTCACTGATTAGAACAATTAGCTCTGCTGATCAATTATTTCTGGATATTATGTCACAGCCAATTGCATGAGGGCATCTCATTGGTAGAATGAAAGGTAAGAAATAGAGATAAAGGGTTCAGAATCAGGAAGGAAATGTGAGGTTTAGAAACAGAATCTAGACTTTGAGTCCAATATTACGAGAGAGATCCAGGAGGCTGTGGACTGTCCTGAGGATCTGTTGACATTGGGGGTAGGCAACGAATGGCTACGGCTGTGCCAAAATAGACAGATAATGGTGCTGAGACAAGTAAGACTTGGTGGAAGGAGAGCCTTCAGGAGGACAATGAGGTCAGTGCATGGTCACAGGGAGGTCAGGGAGGAGAAAGACCTAAAGCACCCTGCAGAGCAGTTTTGTTGTGGTGAGAGTCAGTGCTAAGATGGAGAGGATGACATTTGCTGGTATAGAACACTGATTTCAGAGCTTTTATCTGTTCAAGATCAGAGGAGTCAGAACAGAAGGCAGAATGGGAGGCAGGAACCAATGGCAGTATTTTCTCAGGTTACCTGTGCATGCTTAGCTCTTAGTGAAAGAAGAAAGGGGACTCTATTGGTGAGAATTATGTACTTCTAGCAGGGAAGATGTAGTAGAAGATGGGGGAGCTAGGGACCAGAGCAACCTGAGTCAAGAAGGAAGAATGATGTAAGGAGGGCTTCCCTCTTAGTCCTGAGGGGGAAGAGTAAGATTACTGGGAAAGAGGTAACAAGGTGAATGGGGGGGGGGGGGCCCAAATTC
>NW_008466277.1:0-888 GCF_000622305.1 Nannospalax galili
TGCCAGATACCAGAGTTATGAAGAGTAAACCATGAGCTTATGACCAGCCAGCAAATAGGAGCTAAACTGTCCCCAGATGGCTTTCTTAGGCTTATTCTTGAGGGAATAATGGAAGAAAATGGAGGTGTCGGCCACAACAACCTCAAGCCTCTTTCCCTCTTGGCCCAACCTTGTCTGCTGTAGAGGACAGTGTGCTGGGATCTGTCCTCTAGGCTTCGGCAACTCCACGTAATCATGGAATTTGAAGTCAGTGGGACAGTTCCCCCAGGGTCATCTTCCCATCATTGGGCATGGGAGAGCTTGCTAGGGCCTGCGAGTGAGCGAAGCAGCTGGCTGCTGAGCTGCCTGAGCCCCGGGCCCCTTGTGGCGTCTTTCCTCTGCCCTTCCGTTTGCCCACAGCTGACAGCTCCTTAGCTCGACCTTGTTCTAGTCCTTGGGGTCCTAGGGCAGGGCAGTTAACACCAGATGTGCATGCGTTCTGAGTACTGGAATGCTCTCTGCCAGGGCTGCAGGGCCAGTTTGACAACGGCACGTGAGAAGCTCATGGGTGCTCAGCACTCTTTCTGCCTCCTGGTGCCCCTGTGAAGCCGTCCTGGATGGTGAGGGTACGGATGTTCATTGTGAACCCTTGTCTCCTGCACAGCTCGTGCACTGGCCTTCCCGTTGTGCTCTCACTGCAGTGGTAGAGAACTAAGAGGCTTTGAACTCTAAACAACTTCTTCTTCAACAGGAGAGAAAATACTTACCTCTAAACCAAGCCAGAAAAAATGGTTTCCACATCGATTGGCCATCTGAATCTCGCCCAGGTCTGTTGACTGTTGTTGGAAATACCTGGAGGCTCTGATGATAGTGTCCAGATGTTTGCAGTTACTTGACCACAAAAGGAAC
>NW_008466278.1:0-887 GCF_000622305.1 Nannospalax galili
TGTGGTGTGTCTGTAGCTCGTACATCCATAATTAGGGTGAGGCTGCTGGCGCATTAGTTGGCAATCGTGATCACAATAGAGTCTGAGCATCTGCTTAGGGTGGAATATGGAACATGTGTAGTATTCAAAGAATGCAAGATCACTCCTGTTTGAGTGCAATTTTCTTCGAAGCTGCTGTCAGGAAAGGTTTCTCAGATGATTCTCACTTCACGTGTAGCCATACTTGAAGAGGGCTGAAGAGGCACGCTGCAGATGGATGTGTGACAGGGCAGGCTATGGCACAGGGATAGAGTATTGTCAAGTACCGGATCCCTTCCACCTGTGCCCTGTTATATGGCGAATTTGTTAATGGGGTTAATGTGCTGATCCCATTCAGAGCCAGGATCCTGTTTCCAGCTGCCTGGCTTCCCTCCCAGAGCTGAGTCAATTTGAAATCCTGCAGGGTGAAAGGTTCTACCTCTCAACTGCTGCTCTCCCAGGGTCCTTAGTTACACTCCAACTGGCTGTTTCCTGCTGTCAGTACTTTGTCCTGTTTTGTAAGTCCAGCTTTTATCTGTTTCTCTTACTTCCTTATTTGACCATTCATGGAGTAGTGATTTATGGTGTTCATAGTGTGGTCAAGGCACTACGTACAATGCTGGGGAGCTGTAAGCCAGATGAACAGCAAGATAGATTCCTACTCAAGAATCGTAATTGCAAAGCTCCTTGTGAAACAATGAGCTTGCTTCCTTATCAAAGGAGCCATTATAGTACGATAGAGTCCATGTGTGGCTGTGCTTAGTGAGGATGAAGGCCAGGAGGTTACTTCAGAGAATGTCAGGAACTGGTATTGAAGACACAGACTTGACTATTCTTAATTGTGTGTGTGTGTGTGTGTGTGTGTGTGT
>NW_008466279.1:0-886 GCF_000622305.1 Nannospalax galili
CCAACACTCACATGGCAGCTATCAACCATCTGTAACTCCAGTTCCAGGGGACATGACGCCCTCTCCTGGCCTATTGCAGGCATTACATGACACGGGTACACTTATACACATGCAGGCAATACACATACACATAAAAATAATAAAATATTTCTTAAAAAAACAAAGAAAATAACATAGCTGGGCTTGGTGGCACATGCTGTAGTGCTGGCACTTGGGAGGCAGAGGCAGGTGGATCTCTGTGAGTTCAAGACCAACCTTGAACTACATAGTGAGCTCCTGGCCAGCTGGGGCTACAGGAGGGAGACCCTGTTTCAAAAAGACTAAAAAACATACAGTGATCCAGTCCCCTTCCTGGGGTTCCCGGCTCTTCTCCCCAAGAAAATTAAAGAATTAGACTCACCTGACACATACTCAAAAATTGATGTGGGGTTGAAGAGATGGTTCAGTGGTTAAGAGCACTTACTCCTCTTGCAGAGGACCTGAGTTCAATTCCCAGCACCCATATGAGCTCACAACTGCCTGTAACTCCAACTCCAGGGAATCTGATGGCCCCTTTTTGCCTCTATGGGCCCCTGAGCTCACATGCACACACAGTCAAGTACACATAATTTAAAATAAGGTAAATCTTTTAAAAATGTAAAAACTGGTGTGAAATCTAGATGCTGGCCAAGAAAATAGGGCAGTGAGTAAAAGCACATATTTTATTTTTGAAATGGGGCCTGATGATGTAGCACCGTTGATAGAGTATCTAGCCCACATGAGGCCCGGGGATTGATCTGCAGCAACTCAAACTGGGTGTGGTGTAGCAACAGGACTATAATCCTAAAACTCAGGAGGTGGAGACAGGAGGATCAGAAGTTCAAGGTCATCCTTGGCTATATCCTAG
>NW_008466280.1:0-888 GCF_000622305.1 Nannospalax galili
TATATGATATATATATGATATATATATATCAACTTGTCCTTATTTACCTGTGGGGATCAACTCTTATGAACACTATCTTGTAATTTCTTTCAGATTATTAGAATCCAGCAAGATGTCTTATCAACATCAGCAGTGCAAGCAGCCCTGCCAGCCTCCTCCCGTGTGCCCACCCCTAAAGTGCCCTGAACCTTGTCCACCCCCAAAGTGTCCTGCACTACACCATCCAGAGCCATGCCAGCAGGAACGCCCTCCTGTGCAACCTCCTCCACCCTGCCAACAGAAGTGTCCACCCAGAAAGTGAGGTGTTCAGCAGTCATCAGGACCAAGAGACGATAAAAAAACTGTACACACCTCCTTCTTCCCTTCAAAGCCTGTCCTGGATTCAAAGAAGCTTCTTCACCTTCAGTCTGTCTACAGTGATCCTTAGATGGAAAGTTGTTTCTAGGAACTTTTCTGTTGCTGTCAAGGAGCTGCCTGAGAACGATCCTTCTTAAATGGTTCCAGCACCTCAGATGTTCAATAGGCATGGTATCAGCAGCAGTGGTTGCTGTCTATCACCTGTACTAAGATTTCTATCACTTGGGCTATTGCAACATTTTCTCACTCCCTGAATAAAGAATATTTTTGGTGCTAGTATAAACTCACGCTTTCTCTCAAAACCCACTTTGTTACACACATCATAAGTTAATATTGGTTTATTTCTATCCTTCCTTGATCCATAGGTCTGTCACAATCAGTTTTTGACTGAATTTTGGATCATACTAAGCATTACTTGTGAGTTGGTGGAGAAATATTAGGTCCTGCATGCTCCTCTCATGGTTGCCCTTTCTCATGGGTTTCCTGGAACACAGACTCTTATATGACTACAGCCCACCACGCACCCCCCCC
>NW_008466281.1:0-888 GCF_000622305.1 Nannospalax galili
AAAAAAAAAAAGGTACTCAGCCATTTTGCCAAAGCTTCTTATAGAGACTTTGAATTTTTTTGGAGAGGGTACAGCATATAATTAGCCCTTCTTGGACCAGGCCCAAGACCCCAAATAGTGAGAGCTTCTTTTCCTTTCATGCCCATTCAGATACATAAATCTGTACATCTCAATTCAACCCAAGCACTCTAGCTTTAAAGATATCAAGGTCCAACTTTCAGTCTGGCCCAGTCATTCTGGTCTGCTCTGGCTTAGCACCTCATGTTCTGCCTGCCACATTGCACAGGCCACTTATCTTAAGGATGGCAGGGAATAAAGGGGGATAGAAATCTAGGTCTGGGTGCAGGCCTAAAATGCCAACTATTCAGAAGGCTGAGATGGAAGGATAATAAGTTCAATACCTATCTGGGCTACATGAGGAAGTCAAGGCTAGTTTGGACAACTTAGTGAGATCCTGTCTCAAAAATAAAAATATAGAAGGGGCTGGGATATTGTTCAGAGGAAGGGCTCTTGTGTAGCATGCACAAAGCTATGTGTTCAGTCTCCATTACAATAAAAAAACAAATAGCTGGTAGGATGTCCAAACCCATGAATTAAATCCTAGCCTTGGTCAACTCATCATGGGGTGGAACACATAGTAAGGGTCAATGAAATTGAAGTATCCCTGGAGAAGGGATGGCCCACCTAAAGGAATATGACTCAGGAAGACTAAGGGACACCTTATCACCTCATCTCCTCACAGACTTCCTATCTTTCTCTTCCAGATGGGGAATCACCAGTCAGTGTCCTTGTCACCTCTTGGGACACATCCCTTGGTTACATCATACATATGTATGTATATATGTGTGTTTGTGTGTATACATATATAAAGATAGATGATAGAGGATA
>NW_008466282.1:0-888 GCF_000622305.1 Nannospalax galili
AACAGAGTTTTTCTGGCTTGTGGGAGCTTGATCATATGACCTTATAGCAATGATGACAGCATTTACAAGATCCAACTCAGTGAGTCAAAACCATCTTATAACTGGGGAATTGGGCAGGAGGTTCAAGCTTTATCAATGAAAGACTATTGGCAGCTGATCACTACTGGGTGAGGAAGAGTTGATCTCCTTTAAGGGAGTGATGCTAGATAGGTTGACTAGACTCCAGTGGATGAGCTCACATCAAGTGACGTCTGACTATAGAAACTTGACTTACTAGACCTTAAATTATATGACAGAATGCATCAAATCAGATGGATAGACTATGGGAGAGTACAATTAGTGGAAGGTGTTCTTAATATTATTAAGTTGTATGAAATGCACAAAAATTCAGCAATGCATATGTATTTAAAAAAATAGAATGTGACCTAGGAAGGATAATTATTTTCATACATATTTATGGCCTTAATATGTCTCTTGGCTGAATATATTGTTAATATAGTATCTTTGCATTTATTTATTCTATTTATTAATATAGCTAATTATTTGAATGTTTCACATTAAATTGCCTGACATATTGTTTTTGTTATATGCATCTTTGATTACCTATTTCCTCAAAAGTATGTTTTAATTGAGAGAATTATACAAGGCAAACTATTTTCAAAACTATTTTCTTTATATTTTTAATAATTTCTGTTAATTATGTGGACATATTAGTTTAATTGACTTCACAGAATATGTTCAGATAGCTATAAGCCTAGCATTATAAGTTAACAAATGATAGAATTACAGATCCATCAGCCTTAAAAGAAGGGTAATAAATGACATGAGTTTTTTAAATAAAGAGCTTGTTACCAAGTCTGAGTAAATGATTTGGATCCTGTAATTCAG
>NW_008466283.1:0-888 GCF_000622305.1 Nannospalax galili
TCTATTAAATGTACACCAGGTAATGTTTGTTCCTTGGTTTCAACTGTCAGCTCCTGTTTTGAACCTCTGCTTTGTGCTGCTCATCAGATGTGACATTCTTTTTTGTTTCTATTCTTATATTTCAAAGAAAATCCACTGAGTGCCAAGCAACCCTCTAAGATGCTAGTCATCAAAAAAGTTTCCAAAGAGGATCCTGCTGCTGCCTTCTCTGCTGCATTCACCTCACCAGGATCTTACCATGCAAGTGGAAACAAAGTATCAACCATGGTTCCAAGTGTATACAAGAACCTGGTTCCTAAGCCTGTGCCACCACCTTCTAAGGTATGAGTTGCTCTCTGAATAAGATCTTTGGACAACATGTTTGAGAGTAAATCAGAACTCATTGAATATATTTGTATTTTTCTGTCAAATCACATGTATAGAATTGTACTCTCATCTGCAGACTCTGTGCAGCTGCCAACTGCATTAGCTTCATTTCATAAGCCTGCTTCTAATTTGTTATTTCCATTAATAGCATTAGCATATGCTGAATCAGTCAAGCTGAGTACCTTGGCTGCTGCTTTCCTCTTTCCTTACCCTCTTCACTCATTACCCTCAGCCAAACACTTACAGTCTCTGTGAGCTATTCCCTCTATGCTGTCCTTGTTTAGGACTCTATCATCTTATATTTACTACTGTCAGTTACCTTTCTGTTTTTTCATCTGCATCTTCCACAGAAATGCCAGAATGATCATCCTAAAACAGCTGAATACAGCTCGGCATATTGACATACACATGTAAGCCCCAACTACTCAGGAGGCTATGAAGGAAAATCACTTGAGTCTAGACGTTTAAGGCCTGGGTAACATAGTGAAACTCCATCTCTAAAAGAAAAGAAACTTTTTTTTT
>NW_008466284.1:0-888 GCF_000622305.1 Nannospalax galili
AAAAAAGATATACTTCGTTTATAGTATTGAGACTTGTACTTCACATGGAGGTTGTTTGAGGACTAGTTAATTATGGCTAGAGAAAATACCAAATGCCAAATATGTATGCCTGTCAATAGGGGATGTGCCATTTCATACATCTTACACTCCCTAAGCATTTTATTTCTTTAAATTCAGCCAGGCAACACATTTTACTTAAGTAAAAACAGCCAGTTATTTCTTATTTAAAGATGCTGAAAATGATGTTCTTCCACTTACAATATATACAAAGGCAAATGAAACCAGAAACAGACATAGACTCTAAAACAACAAAGTTTGACCTGAAGTGACGTACACCTTTTCTCTTTTCTACATGTATGCTAGAGATATCAGGCTTGACTGCCCTGGAAATTTGCCTTGTTCCCTAGTGACAAAAAGACTATAAATAGGTTTGGAGAAGTTATAGACTCTTCCTGGATACAAAATGATAATGATAGGAAGCAGGTAATATTTTAGGGTCTGTAACATTTCTGATGTTTCCTTTTCCACTCTAGCAATTTTTGTAGTCATTTTTCACCTCCTCATTTTTCCACACCAATTTAACCTCCTCTGTGAGGTGCAAGTTACTGATAGAGAAGGCAAGATTAAACGATAGCATGGGTACAGGAAGCCAGCTTGGTCCTTACAGGCTTTCTTGCTTTGGCCACAAGAGATAAAATTACATTTTGCTTAGAGCAAAATAACTAACTATTCTAAATGCATATTTTTGTGAATTTAATAGCATTTTCTGTTTTTATTGTCAGTAATCAAGTGCTACTGAATTCCTTAACTTATGATTTTAACTGTCTTTCTGTTTTCATGATAATGAAACTGGGTAGCAAAATTCAAATGAGGTAGACATGTAGATCC
>NW_008466285.1:0-888 GCF_000622305.1 Nannospalax galili
TGTCGGCAGCCCCAGCTATTCCCCACTACTTGCCCTTCTGATGAATCTAGTTAGCCTATCTAGAGGTCTTTATGTTGATATTTTTATCATTTATTTCAATGCCTACATCTAGTGGCCAGGGTGATAGCTCAGTTGGTAAATTACTCATTTTGAAAGTGTGACAACCTGAGTTTCAGTCTTCAGAACCCACCTAAAAATCAGCTGTGGTGATATGTGCTTGTAACCCAGGGGCTGGGAAGGCAGAGACCAGCACATCCCTGGACTCACTGGCCTTCCAGTCTAGAGTAATTGGAGAGTTCCAGGCCAGTGAGAGACATTTTCTCAAAACAAACAAACAAACAAAAACACAAAGAAAGAAACAAAGAGAAAAGAAAAACAGTGAAAATAAACTGGACGGTATCAGAAGAACAGCAGAGATTGGCCACTGGCTTACACACAAACATGCATACACGTGTGCACACCTGTATATACATGCACACACATGTCTCCATCTACTTCCAGGGCTGATGAATTCAATATAAACTCCCTCTGAAATTTCTTTCCTTGCTTCATGAAATAAGTAGAATAATTTTATAATATCTTTGCTTGACTAACAAGCCAAAGGAAACTAGAGACCTAGGTGTGATCAGAAGAATCCTAAGTAGAGAGGGGACAGGGAGACCGTTGTGTGAACCCAATGGACACAGGTGGATAAAATCCAAGGACTGGTGGACCATAGGGGGCTTGGGTTTTCTATCCAAACATTCCTGACCAGCCTACAGTTTCTGTCACCCTCAGTGCTAGTGACTATAGTGGCCAATTGTCTCAGCATGCTGAGAGAAAGGATTTAATTGTCTAGTGCATCCCAATGTACCTAAATGATTACTTCATAATGCAGTGGTTAACTTG
>NW_008466286.1:0-888 GCF_000622305.1 Nannospalax galili
GTGGCACTAAAGGATGAAGAAGGGGTGTTGCTTCCAGAGACACAGTGGGGGGAAGTGTGGGGAGGGCACACAGTAGTGTAACAAAAGTAGAGACACCTGTAGACACTGTCAGGAGACGCCCACCCTCTGGGGGCCACTGCAGGAAGAGGAGGTTTAGAGGAGGCGTGGCGGCTCCCTCTATGTTTCCATAGCAACTCATTGCCCCAAACCCATTTCAGGTGACTCAAGATGGCATTGTCCCTAGTGCTTAGGACCCATATAGTCCCACTCCCAGCTTCCTCCTCTCAGATCCACCATGCTGTAAGCTCCTCCTAGCCAAGATGGGAGAACGGGTAGTCAGATCTCTGTGGTACATCTGGGTGTGGAAAAGCTCATGGGTCACACCCTGGTGTCCTTCAGAAAGAACTGGTTTCCAGTGACCTGCGTTAGAATCCCCTGTGCCATTCACTGTAAAGGAAAAAAAAATCATTGTGATAAGGTATCAAAATGGAGAAGTACCAGTCTTCTGTTGCTAACATCCAAAGGGACAAACTTAAGTGTTAGGGACATAAGAATTTTGAAGTGGAAGAACTTCCCAGGCACACAGACAGCCCATCATCAACGTAGAAGACCTTCATCAGCCTAGTGGGAATTACCAGAACGGAGACTATTACGCCTTTTCAGGTCTTAGTGAAACGTTCATCTGAGCAGAATCTAGAGAATTCTCAGCTCTCAGCCTTGACAACAGCATGGCTAGGACACTGGCAATCTCACCCTCTTTCATAATTAAGTCATTGGGGGAGGGGTTAATAGGACATCAAGTTATTGTCTTTTTATTTATTTTAGTTTAATTTAGTTTTGGTCTTTTGAGACAGGGTCTCACTATGTAGCCTCAGCTGGCCTAGAACT
>NW_008466287.1:0-888 GCF_000622305.1 Nannospalax galili
CAAACAGTTTTTTATTTAAATGATTTCCCTTGGTTATTTATGGAATGCTCTTATTGAAATTATCGGGTACTGTCCAGTACTTTTCATCACACGTACCAAACCTTTTGCTGACCAGCCTACAACATCCAAACAGTAGGCACCAGCAATTTCCTTCTAGGAGAAATGCAATCATAAATAAGAAATGCAATTTAGAAAGCTGAGCCGCTCCCATCTATCCTTGCCCAGGAAGACCTGGTGATAGAATCTGAAGGCTCAAGCCACCAAGACAGGCACCAGGAGGGGGAGGACTGTTCCCATCCTCTTGGAACAGAAGCTGAGCACTGGCCTCACACCCAAGACATTGCTTTTCCTTCTGTCCTACAAAAATCTGCTTTCAATTTCTAAGCTGGATCTCTTTGGGAATTCACTGGGGACCTGGCCACAATTGAACCTGACATGGAAAGATCAGTCCCAGACAAGTTTTTTTCCAGTCTACCTCTGAGCTTCACAGAGGATGCCTTAACTTCCTGTTGTCAAGAGTTAGTCAATACCAGCTAGAGTAGGCCAGTGGAGATTTCTCTTTTAGAGAAAGAGTAAGTCAAGTCAGATTGATGTAGCCAGCGTTTCCAAGTCTCCCTGTCCCTTTCCCGAATCAACCCTCTTCTCCTCTTTTTTTCTCTCTTTTGTACTTAAATGATCTCTGTGCTTTCGCTCCTCCTCTTCATCTTGAGGGCTGTCTTGTGTCCTGGCATTCTTAGAAGCATCACTCAGACACATCCCATTGAGCTCATCATCCCAGGGTGGTTCATCACAGAGTAGAGCTGATCTATTGCCTCCCTCCACAAAGCTGGCTGAGGCCATCCATCACTGAGTGGGCCAGGTGACCAGTCACCCTCATCAATGCAGCTG
>NW_008466288.1:0-889 GCF_000622305.1 Nannospalax galili
CAGTGGATTTTCAGAGGGAGAGAAAACAAAGAGGCCCTTGAGGCTTTGTTTGATTATTAACTGTGTTATAACTCACTGAGAAGAAAGCTGTCCCCAGGGCAGGTGTAGCACTGGTCCTCAGCCGGCCCTGAGCATCGGGAGCACTTCCTGTGACAGGGCTGGCACCTGTGAGCCCCCTCATCCCAGTACTCCATGGAGGCACACTCCTTGGGCATGCAGGTCTCATGTACCATTGTCAGGCCTTCCTGACAGGCCAGGCAGGTCCAAGATGATATACAGGTCTGGCAGAACTTTTGGCACTCTTCAGACATGCAGGGAAGCAGAGGGTGAGAGAAGGTCAAGTCAGGGTACCATCTAGAAAATGAGTTCCTTTCTCCTGGAGATGTCTAGAGCTTTGTGCCAAGGGTGTGAGGTCATCAGCTGGGTACAGCCTAAAATAGAAACTGCCTGCCCTCCTTCTTCTCTTTCTCCCTACCCTACTCAGACAGGGTCTTAACACACAGCTCAGGTTGACCTGGAACTCACTATATATCACCCAGACAGATCTGGGACTCATGATCCTCCTGTCTTAGCATCCAGAGTGCTGGAATAACAGGCTCAAAGTGGAGCATTTTCATTGCAAAATGAGGCCAATGATGATTTTATTTTTCATGTGATAACTAGAGAGCTGCTGCTTCCTGCAATGGCTCCCTCAGACATGTCTCTGAGGCTCACTACAGTTACCTCACTGCACCCAAACTCTGACACGTGTTCCACAGCAGCAAGGTTACACACCAGGGTATGGCCTTCCAGTCATCAAACAGTCTTCCAGTCATGGCCACAGTCTTTCAGTCATGGCCACAGTCTTCCAGTCATGGCCACAGTCTTTCCTCACCTTCCAGAATTCCTC
>NW_008466289.1:0-889 GCF_000622305.1 Nannospalax galili
TTCTGACCAACAAAGGAGAACAGAAGCTCTACAGGACACTGGACTCACAACCCTTATCAATGGGTCAGTTCCAGGCTCTGTTCCCTGTTGGCTCTGTGACCCCCAGCAGCAAGAGAACCTTCAGATGTTATGGTTGTTACAAGAGAAAGCCACAAGTGTGGTCAGAACCCAGTGATCCGCTGGAAATACACATCTCAGGTAAGGAAGCTTCATCATTCCTGGAGTCATTTTTTGAGACCCCAAGAACTTTGTTATGAATCTCACTACTCTCCAGGAGTCCCAGGTGTTAGGCAGCTGATGGGACCTATTCGCTCCTAAGCCAGAGTCCTACAGAATGAAAGAAAATGAAACTCGCAGTGTAGGATAGGAGGAGCAGGTGTATGAAAGGGGCAAAATCCTCATCCACCAGTCCATTTTCCCTCCAGGGCTGCCGAAGAAGGCCTTGCCACTGACCCAACCAGGAACTCTCCTGGACCACAGAAAAATTCTGATTCTCCATTGTTGCTCAGTCATCAGCCACAGCATATATTCCCTTGTCAAAGAGGAGGAAAGTGACCTCTCCCAGAATTTTTTAACTGGTCTCCTTTAGGCCAGGTTTCCACTGGGATCATGAAGGGCTGTATTGGAAGCTAGTACATAGGCTGTGGTAATTTCAACCTCTCCAATGACTGTCAACACCCAGTGAACTCTGGACATACCAGTCACAGATCAGGCACAGGGTAGGTCCAATCAGGAACCACAAACTCCACAGGGCCTTCAGGGGAATCCCTGGGATTGATGTCTTGGATGAAGGTTGGTGGTGAAAGGAAAGACACGGGAACAGTGTAGGTGAAGAATAAGAGAAACCTGACAGAGTCCCAGATCCTCAGAGTCAGGATTTAGTGAGATC
>NW_008466290.1:0-888 GCF_000622305.1 Nannospalax galili
TATTTTCCTTCTTTTTGCCATTTTCGATCTTTTTATTTCCACTTGACAGTCTTATTTTATGTTTGTCTTTCATACTGTAAAGTGCTTCCTGTCTTTTATAGAAACTGGAAGAATCTGAGGTGTGGCAGTGACCACGTACAAGCTCTTCCCAGAGGTCCACCCTATTTATGTTGGAGGCCTATGGTTCCTGAGGGCTCTAACTTAGCATGCCACAGGCTGTGTAATGTGACTTAGAACTCCAGACTCACTAAAATAATAGGCAGTAAAAATGTATTCAAGGAATAGGATATTTTAATCACAAAGCTCTTCTTTTTGGAAAAACACTTTAATGTTGTAATACATGATACTGACAGTAAACTCAGAGGCCCAGTGTTTCCTCAAGGTCAAAGATGTTGGTTCTTGTGCCACAAGGAGCCTGGGTTCCAGCTGACCCTTCCCACCCTCCAGGTTAGACTCAGACCTGAACTTCAGAACTGTTTCTGGAGCCCTGGGAGGGAGATAGCCTTTTTCCTGAACCCCGTCCCAGTTCCCTAAACCTGGAGTCAGGCTCTGCTGGCTAATCGTTTATGTCGTTAATGTTCAAGTGCTGCCATTGACTTTTGTGGTGTGTTGATTTCAGAGTTTATGAAATCTCTTGCCAGGGAGTGGGGTTTAAGATGTGGTTAGTGGAGCTACAGACATGAAAACAGTTACTAACCTTGTTCTGAGAATGAAACCTGTGTTTTGCCACCATCACCCATCTCTTAGGACAGCTGCATGCTAACTACCCCTGGTTTATTCCCCAGAATAAATGTGGGTGTTGTATGCCATCTTCAGGTACAGACTGATCTCAATGCAGTAACAATGTGTGTCTGTCATTGACAGACAGGCCATTCATACACACACACA
>NW_008466291.1:0-889 GCF_000622305.1 Nannospalax galili
TTTTTTAACTCTACAGATAATTTCAGAGTAACTGCTGCATGCAAGGTATTGTGTGCATACAAAAGGGAATGAATCAGATAAGAGCTCTGCCCTTAAGGAGTTTAATAAGAGACAAATAAAAGAATATGAAAATTCAGAAGAGAAAAAGATATAAGGAGCTGTATTTAAAATGGGGAAAAATGTTTACGTGAAAGAGTGGGCAGAAAGATTGTAAGAGTCAGAGGTGGTGGACAACTACAAGGAAACAGTGTTTTCCAGACAGCAGGACAGTTGCACATATGAATTCACAGCAATTGTGAGAGCATGTTCAAGACCTACACAAGCTGAATCAGACAAAATCCTAGTATACTTGTGGAGTGGTTGGAAGAAGCCCCCATCCTAGCTGAGAAGTATTTGTAACCAATGGCTGCTGGGAGAGGGAGAGTCATTTTCTTTAAAAATGTGACATTTCATATGTTGACCAGGATCCAAGGGATGGACCCATACCCAAAAGCATTTGGGACACAAATTAGAATTTATAAACCTTTAAAAAAATAATAAAAGGCATGTAGTCGAGGGGTGTGGAGGATATGGGGGAAGGGATCTGAATATGGCCAAAATACATTGTATGAAGTTATCAAAGACTCAATAGAAATATTTTTTGAAAAGCATAAAAAGAGTCTTTTTAACTTTTATTGAATTTTAGTGTATTTCATGCTGTATATCTTAATCATCATTCGACTCCTCCCCTATGTGTCCCCACAACAGATTTCATACATTCTGTCATATATCTTAAGGCCTAGTAAGTCAAATTTATGTCCCTAAAGTCCCAGAGTATAAGTCCATTCAGTGGAGCCTGCTCAACCTATGTAGCATCACCCCCTTAAAGAAGACGAATTCTCCCCCTCAC
>NW_008466292.1:0-889 GCF_000622305.1 Nannospalax galili
AGAGAATTGAGGCAGAGGAATGGAATTGGGCCTGAGTCCATGGCTAGCAGAATAGCAGGATGGGTTGCATAGATTCAAAGTGTTCAGGGTGCAGGGGCTCTATTTTTGCTGTAGAAACAATCTATTTCTGTGAATCCAAGTTAACTAGGAATTCCCTGTAGCATCAAACTTGCTGTGAATCTAAAAATAATAATATTTTAATGATTATGTTCATATTTACCAAAAGGATATTCAGATTAATGCATATATGACAACTATCTCTTAAATACTCCATGTATTTCTTTAAAAATTTGTTTATATATACAATGGATTATTTATAGCATCATATGCCACACACATTATCCCATAATTTGATGGTCCTCTTTAGATTGAGATAGACCACTCTGCTTACACAATAAACTATCCTGCCTTCTCACATATATAACAAATTTTTAGCATTATTTAGAAGTGACAATACATTTATTATTTTTTATTGAGCTTTTAAATTTTCATACAACATTCCCACTCAAATCCAGACCCCCTCCACTACCTATGCCTCTCCCTATCCCACCACTGAATCCAATGCATTCTGCCATACATGCTGAGTCTTATTTCATGTGTTTGTACCCAAATGTCCTTCAGTGTAATTTTTTAAATATAGATTTTTCAGTACTCTTTTAGATTTAGAACAAGAGTTAGGATCAAGAAAAAGGAACTTTGCTGTTGGCTATACCAATAGGGACTTAACATCAAGTTCTGGAGAGTAATCAAGGCCACTGTCAATACCCTATAAGAGAATGGAGAGTTCTACAGAATTGTATAGGACAATTCAGAGAAAGGTAACTCATTCTATGTTTTACTTAATATTTTATCTCCATGTATATGTATTAATCAGAAAATAATATTTTTT
>NW_008466293.1:0-889 GCF_000622305.1 Nannospalax galili
AATTATTTGGAGTTCTTGACTCAGGCGGAGAAGTTTTCAGTAGGAGCTCCCTTCTAAAGTCCCATAATTCTTCCTCTCAATCCTGCTTCAATTTCATAATGTGAGACTTTGTAAGCATGGATGAAATATGAAGAACTATTTTCTATAATTTCTTAAGGTACCTAATGAGGACATTGGCCTCACCTATTCAGACATCAAAAGTCTAAAACTATATGAGCCTAGAGAGAGCTGAGGAGATCAGTCAGGCTTGGAGATAACAGATCATCATTGGATTGGGATATGCAAGAAAGGATGTCACTTCTCAAGACATTCCTCAACATACAGAGTAAACCATACAACAGATTATTATATCTAATCCTAATAGTACCACACCAAATACCAGGACCTTTTATCATGAGATTCCTGGTAGACATGTTAGTAAATCATTAATATTGAAGTTAAGAACGGACATGTGTTTGAGTACATAAATTTGGACATCTGAGGGCACATCATCTCAGTTGTCAGGCATATATACAAGGCACTCTAATAATGACACAGGTTCCTCTTTGTGTTTCTTTTAGACTATTAAAGCTGATCAAGTTTTGTGGTACAACAGTCCTGACCATCTAAACATTGGAGTTCAGGAATAAAATCTCTTCTTGGGTGGAAAAAAATCAAAACCAAAGCATACTGATAGGTCCAAAGAGAATATTATATATGGAAAATGTGGCAGAATATGGAATAACAAATCCAAGAAGTAATCTAATGATCTAATAAGTTAAAAGGAAAACAGTATGAGATTATAACCACTGTGTGTAGTTAACCAGTAGGGCCTGAAAGAGACACAAGGAAGCAAGCCAAAAATCAAAGAAAGCACTTTACAACTACAGATAGGCTTACAAGTAAAGCT
>NW_008466294.1:0-889 GCF_000622305.1 Nannospalax galili
GTAAAAAGCACTGCTCAGAGCAGTCAGAGGCAGACAGCTTTGAAATCAGAAGGGGAGCTCTTGCTACATTCACACTCTGCTTTGTTCTGCCAGCCTAACTAATTAGCTGAAATGATGAATGAAAAGCAATCACTGTGGCATTGATAAACATGGTGCCCACACCCTGGGTAACTATTGTAGGAGGAGGTGAGGAGTGGACCAGACTTGCTGACTTCTGTGGAGAAATCCCCTTCCCTGAATTGCCTAGCAAACTTGTTGTTATCTAGATGTATTTTATTGAAAGTGGACTGTTGTTGGGTAATGTGGGAAATAGAAACAAATGAATTGTTTTTTCTATCAAAGGGTTAAATAAGATGAAACACCACTTATCTAAAAAATTATAAAGAAGTCATTTGGCAGAGATTTAAATTCCTCCAAGGTCAGCACTTCTTGAAATCAAAATGTGTTCAAGGTTGCACTTGGTGCTCAGAATTACATTCTGCTTATCAACTGTGCTGCCTTAAATCAGCCAGTGGGTTGTAAGAATGTGAGGCTGAGCTTTGATTAGACTGAGACGCAAGACCCCTTTTCCTTAGAAGTAAAAACCCAGTGGGACGCCTGCTGGCTGTGCTCGCCCGCTTGATTTGGCGCAGCTACGTGCCCTTCTGCAGAAGTAAAACTTTTTGCCTTGCCTAAATATTTTGGATTGTGTGGTTATTTTCTTGAGAACTCAGACCCATTTTTTACAGTTTGGTGCCCAATGTGGTCCATGACTGGGATCTCGGGGACTGATTCTCATCCTAGGAAGTGCACCCCACTGCCTTGAGGGGGGCCCAGTTTTCACAAAAACATTATGGTCCAGACTCCTCCACTCAAATTTTCTGCCTTTCCTTCTCAGCCTGGAGCCAAA
>NW_008466295.1:0-889 GCF_000622305.1 Nannospalax galili
CCTTTAAGTCCCAGGCCTGCCCTGAGCCAGGGAGTCTAACAGCCCAGAATTGGGACCAGACAGACCCTGGCCATTCCTCCCTCTGCCCCAGCCAGGCACTGCAGCACAGTGGGAAACATGGTCGGCATCCAATGCCAAATAGCCTGGCTTCCCATCAGAATTGTTGCCATCAGCGGCTCCTCCTGGGAGACAGATCACCCATTCTTCCCTGGCCGTGTACTCCAAAGAGCCTTACTTATCTCACAAGCAAGTCCAGAATAAAGTACACTCTAGGACCATCTCTTCACTAGGCCCTCTATGGCCCTAACAGCTCTGCTACTAATGCGGAGGGCCCAGATATGGAGCTGCTTTGTCAACAGACCTCTAGTTGTGGCCAGAGCAGGTAAGGCGCTGAAGAAACCAATGGGCTCACTGTTTGGAAAGCATAATGAGTGATATACTCCAGAGTTGGGGTCCTGCCTGCCTTATTTTCCTGCTGGGCACCCATACATGAGATATTTAACCTCTCCAACCCCAGTTCCCTTGCTTATATGTGATAGATTTAAATGCCCCCCCAAAGGGTTTATGTGGGAAACTTGGACGCCAGCACAGCAGGATTGAGAGGGCACCTGTTGGAGGTGGTTGGGTCTTAAAAGCTCTGCCCTTTTCATCAGTGGGTGAATCCATTCATTGATTGATGAGTTACAGAGGAAGTGGGTCAGTTATCCCGAGTGATTCTATTATAAAAGCCACTTGGATGACAGATGTGGTGGTACATGCCTTTAATCCCAGCCCTCAGGAAGCAGAGGCTGGCAGATCTCTGTGAGATCAAGGCAAGCTTAGTCTACATAGTAAGTTCTAGGTGGGCTGGGACTAGGAAGACCCTTGTCAAAAAAAAAAAAAAAAAGGA
>NW_008466296.1:0-889 GCF_000622305.1 Nannospalax galili
GCCATGTGGGTGCTGGGAATCAAACCCAGTCCTCTGCAAGAGCAGTCAGTGATCTTAACCACTGAGCCAACTCTTCAGCCCCGAAGATGAGGCTTTTTATTTGCAGGATGTTGGACAGAAATGAGGACATTGAAGGCAAGAGTCAAGCTTTCCCAAGGTTCTTTCTTAAAATACATTGTTTATCTTCAGGGCTTCTGACTCATCCCCATCCCAGGATCTTGAGGCCACTACATCCCAAGAGTACCTGGGGAAACCAGCTCATTCTTTACCTACAGCATCTATAGAAACATCTGCTCTAGCCCAGTAGAAAGTCAAAATGAACAGTTAACACATCATCCCTTCTGTTGAAGGACACATTCCTGTTGGCTGACACATACCTCTCCCTGAGGTTCACCATGGACTGCCTGTATGTCTGTGGAACTGTGAACTGATTTAGATGATGGTTTGAAGAGCCTCTTACATCCTAGTTTATTTAACCTTCTCACACACGTAGAGAGACTTCTCTTTGGGGAATCATAGAATGACTACTGACTCATGAGACAAGCTGTGAGCCCTGGAAACAGGAAGCAAAACAGAGACTCTCAAAGAAGCAAAACAAAGACTCAAAATTTCATTCCTTTCTCTCTAGTCACTCAGCAGTGTAGAAAACAGTCTGCACATGTCATTAGCAGACTGAGTTTACCTCACAGTGCTGCAAGGCACTTTGTGAGTTGAGGCAGGGCCTCAGCTTCCTCATCCACTAAAGTGAAAAACAAGACCCATCCTGCTGGCCACACAGGGTTCTTTTTTAAAAAATATATTTGATTACTTTTATTTTTAATGTGTATGAATGTATTGACTGCATGTATGGAAGTGCACCCATGTTGTGCAGTGCCTGTGGAGGTCAGAA
>NW_008466297.1:0-888 GCF_000622305.1 Nannospalax galili
CTGCAAGAGCAGTCAGTGCTCTTAACCACTGAACCATCTCTCCAGCCCCTCGAGACAGATTTCTTACTGAACCTGGAGATTACCAATTTAGTTAGACTGGCTGGCCAGTGAGACCCTTGAATTCCCTGTCTCTGACCCCAAGCACTGGACAATAGGCATATGCATCAAGTTCAGCTTTTTATGTGGGTAATGGGAATCTGAACTCACATCTCGGGCTTATGCAGCAAGCACTTTACCCACTGAGCCGTCTCCCCAGCCCCTGTATTTGAATTTTCCCAGAAGAAAATGTATATACAGCTAAGGGTTAAGAGAGGACAGTCAGTGTAATACTCAGAGGGGATTTGTGGTATTTGTTTATTTATTTATTTTCTTAACACAGGTCTCACTATGGGGCTCTAGGTGGCCTGGAACTTGCTAGGTAGACCAGGCTAGCCTGGAACTCACAGATATCTGCCTACCTCTGTCTCCTGAGTGTTGGGATTAAAGGCGTCGGACACCAGGCCCCAGGTATTGGAATGTTTTGACAGAGAATTTGAGTTAGAAAAGTACTTTCTGTAGGTAGGTATCATTTGTTGTGCAAATTTCCCTTAAATATTAATAAATGGCAAGATGGAGATACATGCCCATTAGCAGTATTAATGCTCCAAGGGACAGTTTTGAGAAAGAGAAAAGTAAGCTGTGTCCAGCCATGTGTACTTACAAAGAAGGATGTCTTAAAGAATGATTTCCATGTTTTATTTTTCTCTCTTCACAGACCAAGTCCCTTAAATTTGTGGCTTTATTTCTTGAATAACTTCATACCTAGCACGAAACCTAGCACTGAGCATTGTCTGTAGCAACCCAATAGTATCTATTTGGTATTGGGTGAATTAAAACTTAAAAAAAAAA
>NW_008466298.1:0-888 GCF_000622305.1 Nannospalax galili
CTTCCAGGTCTGGTTCACATTCAGTTATTGATAATATATAACCAAAATATTTTTGATATTGTGGAACCCTGTCACCCAGACATTCAAAGTAGAACCAAGAGTTTTCCTAAAATCCAAAGTTGGGGCTCCCTCTCACCAAGACTGCTCAGTCTGGCAGACATGGACATGTGCTCTGAACTTGGCATGGTTTATTGATTTTATCCTGATTGTGTTATTAAGTGTTCTAATTCTATAGGTTTTCTTTATATACATACACTACTTTGCTAATTAATATATTTACTCACCCACTGTCATTGTGTTAACTCTGAAACTTCTATAATATGGTTTATGGTAAAGAATGGGTACTGATTTTCTAATTTTTTGTTCTCTCCAGAGGAATATATAACAAACCCCTTTAGGGTATGTTTTGTATTTACACTGTGATAGTTAAAGGTATGTGTCAATTTGACTTTTGAGGAGGTTTTTGTCATGGGATACCCAGATATTTCATTAAACATGATCTCTGGGTGTCTTGGTGAGTGATTTTCTATGTGGTATTAGCATTTGAATGAGTACAAAGATTACCCTTGCCTGTGTGGTCTGTAGTGTCCAACCTGTTGAGGGTCTGAATAAACACAAGGTAGAAGAAAAGATAATTTATTCTTTCTGACCATTTGAGACAGACATCTATCTTCTGTTCTCCAAGTGGAACTCACATCACCGGTGTCCTAGTTCTCAGTCCTTGAATTTATGTTGCAGCTGCAACTATGGATTTCTTGAGTTTCTTGAGCTAGAAATAGATAATTGTTTAAATTATTATCCTCTATGATCTGAAACAGTTTTTGATGAATATCTTTATACCTTCTTCAATATGTGTGTGAGTGTGTGTGTGTGTGTGTGTGTGTGTGT
>NW_008466299.1:0-889 GCF_000622305.1 Nannospalax galili
CATCCCAAGTCAGTCTGCTTTGCTACGTATGTCTACTTTGTGTGCTACTAGCCCTGTGTCTATGACCAGGAGACTAGACTCTGTCTTGAATTTCTAAAACGGGCTCTTGGTAGGACAGATTAACAAGGAGGTTCCCCTAAATAGTAGTTTGACTTAATGGTCAGAACCAGGGAATTTGGATGTTCAACCTCTGATCTTCTGGGGGCATCAACCTGGTTACCAGTTTCAAGGTCCTGTGGCTGTGGGGAGGCAAGAGTTACTTTCTGAACAATGAGGAAGAAGCCCAAGAACTCATGGCTTCAAAATAAATTGGAACCAGGGGGTGTGGATGTAGCACTGTTGGTAAAGTGCCCACAAGGAGGATGCCCTATGATTGATCTTGACCACTACACTAACCAGACGTGGTGGCTCATGCCTGCAATCCCAGCAAGCATTTGAAGGTAGAGGCAGGACCATCCAAAGTTCCAAGCCATCCTGACTGCATAATTCAAGGCCAGCCTGGCCTTCATATACCCCTTTCTTAAAAACTAAATAAAGAAAAGAAATTGGAACCGTACCTGTATTTGCTTCCCTTCTTCAATCCTGCACAGGCATCTGTTTCTTCCCACTCTTTTGGCTGTGCAGTGGCTTATATGCACAGATCTGCCAACCTCAAGCAAGACGGAGGCACGGTCTAGTCAAAGCACTCTGGGGAATAGCCAGAGATTGCAGTCCAGAAAACAGACTATGAGGGATGAGATGTGGACAAAGCCAAGGGAAGACAGCACAGAGCAAAGGGAACTGGGATTGGGTCAGGTTATTGCCACCTTGTGCTCTCTTTTTTATAAGATGGGGTCTCACTACGTAGCCCTGGCTATACTGTAACTGGCTATGTATTCCAGACTGGCCT
>NW_008466300.1:0-889 GCF_000622305.1 Nannospalax galili
CCTAATTCTCCTTCCAAAAATCATTGCTGAACTGATTGTGACTTCCTGGAATTTTCTATGCATTTAATATATCCAGCTTGCTGCTGACACAGACACGTCCCCTGTCTCTTTAGAACTGGCTCCATCTGCCAGTGGCCACCTTGCATCCCATTTGTTTGCACTTCCATTCCACAGACATTTCATGCTTTTCCTATGCCAGGTACCATGAGGGACAGAGCTCCCCTCAGCTTAGCGTACTGCTACTTTCTTCCCAATTCAACGGATAGATGTTTATTTCCATTTCCTCATTTTTAAGTTAAATATGCTGCAGTAGCTTTACTTGGTCCACTACACCCAGGGGCTCCAACTCTCTTGATTCAACTAGCCATGGATTAAAACTAGAAAACAAAATTGTGTCTGTACCAAACAGGTATCGAGTTTTCTTGGTATTATTGTCTAAATAATGCAGTATAACAACTATTTACATAGCCTGTGCATTGTGATGGGTATCATAGATAATGGAAAAGATGATTCAAAGTAGGCTTTGTGGGACTAGAGAGATGGCTAGGTGGTTAGGAGTATGGGTTGCTTTTGTAGAGGACCCAGGTTCTATTCCCAGCACCCAGATGGCAGCTAACCATCCATAACTACAGTTTCAGAGGATCAGACATTCACTTCTGACCTCTGCAGGCATTGCACAACATGCGTGCATTTACATACACATAAAATAAAAATAATAAAATATTAAATATTTTTAAATTTATATTTTAAAATATTTTTTAAGGATGATTCAAAGTAGGCTTTGCGCAAACTACACCATTTATAGAAGGCGCCCAGGCATTGTAGATTTGAGGTCTGCACCTTAGAAGACTGCATATCTATTTTTTTTTTTTTTTTGAGACAGGGTCTC
>NW_008466301.1:0-889 GCF_000622305.1 Nannospalax galili
TCCACCAACATGCTACTCCTCTCTAGGTAAGAACCCAGGCACTTGTTACAAAACTCCACACATCCAAGTTGCCTATAGAGGACTCCTCTGCTCCTTTTCCAGATTAGAAAGCTTCAGCCATGAAACCCTATTTCTCACAGGGCTGCTCCACGGACCAGAAGCTTCTCCCAGGCCTGCTGAACCTGCATCATTTGTGACACCCCATTGGAATATCAATACCGAGGTGCCTCAACACTGAACCTAAATATCATCTAATTCGTCCATGACCTAACATGCTGTGCTAATAACAATAAAATATCCAAACACACACTCAACAGAGGGGAGAACAGAGATCCACAACATGAAACACTTCCATTTATATAACTGCAGATGCTTATGTTTCATCAAAAAACACAAAACACTTGAATAGCAAGAGCAAAATATCTTCTCCAAAAGTTAGTACCTCTAAGGAAAATTCCCCACAAAACAACTTAGATGGCATACAAGATAGTTTGAAAATAGAAATGATGAATGTTTTCAGGAAAACAATGAGAATGGGAATAAATATTGGAATGAAGACAGCAAAACATAAAGTGTAATGAAATGATGAAAACAAAAAATAGAATTTAATAAAGATATAAACTCTCAAGAAAAGCCCCCCCCCCAAATTAGGAGTTTAAATGAAAAATTCAGAAAGTTGAATTGAAAGTACAGAGGAAGGCTCAAAAATGGATTGGAACAAGTAAAAGAATGTCATGTTTTACAAACAAAGTAGAATAATTAAACCACTAAGTTAAATAAAATAGTAGATCTAAGAAAACCCACCAGGAACAGAATGTGGAGGAACTGTGGGACATTAACTAAAAAGAACAAAATTATGAGTAACAGGTATAGAAGAAGGAAAAGATAC
>NW_008466302.1:0-889 GCF_000622305.1 Nannospalax galili
TCTTTGCCCTTCTTTCCTGGGGGCTGGATCCTCTACAGGATGGCTGCATAGTGTAGCTTGTGCATATAAATCACAGCTTGACATCTGGTATTTAATAGCTAACAGTGCTAACTCAATAACAGTAAGATTCTTTAAATTGTTCCTTGCAGCCCTGGGTGTTACCCATAGTGATAATTGTCTAGAAAATAAATTTCCTGGACAAAGAACAAGAAGTTATAGACTCAGGAACACCTTTTAATGTCTCAAAAGTTAACTTTGAACTGTGCTGATATATCTGGTTCTCCATTTTTTTAGAGTTACTGTGGTAAATTTTCATCACAGGTAAGTGGATTTACATAATTTGTTTTCAACTAAAGAACTCTGAAATACCCACTGGGCATCCCTAATGATTGCAGAGGCTACTGGTTATTAGGCCGTTGTTTTTCTTTTTCTTTTCCAGCAGGTGTTTGGCATCCAGGTGATAAATCAAATAAAAAGAGAAACACCAATACAAAACAATTTGCAAAATCCAACCGTAAAAAAATCATAGAGGCATAAAAGTAAAGAACCAAAAAGCTAGGTATTTTAATCAGTTCCTCAAGGTCAAACACATTATTAATTCATCAAATATTTCTTTCCATTAAAGTTATTTGAAAAGAAAACAAACTATTCTGTGCAGATGACATAATGAATAATGCTAATGCATCAAGAAAAAGGTCTGTGATTGATAGAACAAAATTTCCACCAATGTATGGAATGCCTCCATTGGTTGGAAAAATACTTGAATCATTAAAAATACATTGAATATTTTTCATAATAAGACCTGAGAAACTTGACCTAGTAGTAACTACTAATTAACTCTAATGCCAGTTATATGTGCTGAGTTTGTCTCAAATTCTAAAGAAAACTA
>NW_008466303.1:0-889 GCF_000622305.1 Nannospalax galili
GATTTCATCCATTCTGTCATGGATGTTAAGGCCTATCAAGTCAATTTTGTGTGTCCAGATGCCCCTTAGTATGAGTTCGGTCACTGGAGCCTGGTCAGCCTATCTAGTATCACTCCCTTAAAGACCAACTCTCCCTAACTCAGCAATGATCAGCTTCCAGTAGTTTCTCAGCTAAGAAACTAATGGGGCTCCTTACTCATTTGCCCAGTTCTATGCTGGGTTTTTGCCTACTTTGAGTTTGTGTGGGCCTTGTGCATGCTGTCACCATTGCTATAAGTTCATACAAGTCCCCAGAAGCCTGGAAAACTTTACTTGTGGTCATCCACCACCCCTGGCTTTTACAATCTTTCTGCCCACCTCTTTTGCAGTGGTTCCTGGGCCCTGGGTAGGTGAGGAGTCCTATCTAGGCATACACACTCTGCAGTCTCTTACTTTCTACATTTTGAACAGTTGTGGCTTTTTGTACTGATTGCTCTCTGTTGCATGAGGAAGTTTCGTTAGTGAATGTTGAGAGATGCATTAGTATTCTCTCTACCTCCTGTTCCACTATGTTCTATAGCCTTAGGTGTAGAGTTCTGCAGATAATTAATGTCTCCTAGGGTTGGGCATTGTATTAGATTGTATATTAAAGCCCCAGACCCAATAATAAGTCACTCCAATAAAATAATCTCTCTAATATCATATAAATCAAGGTTTTTCTTTATAGTATCACATCATAGGCTCACATTTGTTCTAAAATAAAGAGCAATTCTTCTCCACCAACTCACTGAAATAAACAATATGAGAGATTATTTAAAAGCATTTCACACATTTGCATCATTTTATCAAAGGTTACATTTTTTAAAAAAATCATAGGAAATTGAGATATGATTCTTCAGCCTTGATGAAA
>NW_008466304.1:0-889 GCF_000622305.1 Nannospalax galili
AAAAAAAAAGCTTCTCTGATAAAGAATGAGAGGTGTACTCATCTATGGGTGTAAAGAAAAGAACTTAGGGTGCAGTTTAATATGCCCTTTTAGCAGGTTAATGGAATTATGTTCTCCCCAAGGGCCTATGACCTAGCCAGTCATGGAATTTGGGCCCAAGTTAACAGTACCAGGCATGAGTCAAGAGGAATTTAAGTCCAATCAGAAAGTGATTGGTTACTCTCATGACATTCGTGCCACTGTGTACCAGTGGGCACATCTCAGGCCAGTCATTATTGTAACTCAAAGGGTTCACGGTTCGGTAAGGTTGTTGAGTATTTTTCTACCACAGTAATGTAAACAGAATATTCCAGCACTATGAAAGCTAGCCAGTGGAGATGAAGCTTTAGGTTGGTACCATCTTGATTTCTTCATGTCCTGTACTCAAGTATGCAGTGTCTTCAACAGTCAAGTTCTGGAAGGTAACAAAGAGCACTGGCAACAGTCTGCGATATCTGAGGGTCCACAGGACCCCACTGAGCAACACTTCAAAAAAGTAACCTATTCCTGGCACTAGGCTTGTTATTTGAAAGCTCCACGCTGAGTTCTGTAATGGGGGCACTGACTCATGAACCACATCATTGGCTAAGGAGCCACTTTCCTACTGTTTATTAAGCAACCCCAGAATTATAGAACACTCACCTTTAGAAGGGAGCCAAGTGGAGCTAGGCGCTGAGCTGCAGCCTCCGGGGCAGGTCTCAGTGTCACCCTCTGCTGGCTACAACCTGGATTCTGAGGTTTGACTTCACTGTGCCTCTGTTTCCTCCATTCAAAGAAGCAAAGCCCAGTCAGGGCAAGTGTCCTGAAGGTCGTCCCGACTCAGTGCTTCCTCAGCTGCAGGGTCCAGGGG
>NW_008466305.1:0-889 GCF_000622305.1 Nannospalax galili
GTAGAAATTGGGACACATTGCTTAACTAACTTGTCTAAGCTTACATGGTAGGAAATGGTACAGCTGGGATTCAAACCCAGGAACTCTGGCTCCAGGGTCTGCTCTTAGCTTCCTCGCAGGTGTGCAGAGAAATGAACACCCTTATCGGCTGCCATCACATTGTGTATTCTTTCAGCTCCCCAAGTTAAACACAAAGTTTTCATATACCCAGCAATTCTACTCCTACAAATACATGCAAGGTAATTGAAAACACGTTCACAGAAACTTAGTAATATTATTCATAACACCCCAAAATGGAACCATCCCAATGTCCATCAATTTTGATGGATAAACAAAATGTGGTATATCCATATACTGGACTATTATTCAGCCACAGCAAGGAATGATGTAATGATCCATGATACAATGTATTCATTTAATTTTTATTTATTTATTTGTGTGTGTGTTTGTGTGTCTGTGTGTTTGTGTGTACATGCCATGTCACAGGCTTGTATGGATGTCAGGACAACTTTCTGGAGTGGGCTTTCTCCTTTCACCGTGTGAATCCCAGGACAGAACTCAGGTCATCAGACTTGTTGGCAGGTACCTTTACCTGCTGGGCCAAATAAACCAGTAAAAGTCCATTTAATTTCTATAAACTGTCCAGAATAGGCAAGTCTATGAAAAAAAAAAAGAAAGGAAGAAAGAAAGAAAAGAAAATAGATTTAAGAGTTATCTGGGGCTAGGAAAAAAGGAGGAAGTTGATAGGTAAAAAGTTGGCAGAGAACTAGCGAATGGATGATGAGGCACCAAGGCACAGCCAAAACTCCATCAAAATGGGGTTTATTAGCAAAGGAATACATGGGGCAGATTCCCTTCCGGGCAGGGAAAATGTCTGCCCGGGTCTTGA
>NW_008466306.1:0-889 GCF_000622305.1 Nannospalax galili
AAAAAAACTCATTAAGTCAATTTGAAACAACAGGAGAAAGCCTCACAAGAAGAATGAATGGACTAGAAAACAAAATATCAAGACTGGACAAAAAGTTGAAGAACTGGAATCCTGAAGCAAAGACTATGAAAAATTTCAAAACACACAGGAATGGAATAGGAAATGTGGGACACCATGAAAAGACCAAATTTACCCTTCATAGGCATACAAGAAGGAAAAGAATCTCAGGTCAATGGCATTGACCAGATCTTCAGCAGGATTACAGAAGAAAACTTACCCAAATTCAGGAAAGACATACCAAATGAAACATAGAACACCAATTTGACAGGACCAGAAGAGAAACTCCCCACTGCCTATCATAGTAAAAACAGTAAATGCACAGAACAAAGAGAGGATACTAAAAGCTGATAGAAAAAAATTATGTAAAAGGAAAACCCATCAGAATTATGGCTGATTTATCAGTGCAATCAATGGGATTCAGAAGATCCTGGATCAAACTATTCCCAACACTAAAGGACCATGGATGTCAATCCAGCATATTTTACCCAGTAAAACTATCTATCATAGTTGAAGGGGAATGGAAAATTTTCTATGACATAATACACTGGAAGAATTCAAGTCCATTAAAATAGACTTTTACATAGAACTGTCCTCCAACTGGCAAGTAAGACTGGCAAGCTCTCTTTTCCAAGCTTTCTTGTAACTTGTTTGCCTAGGATTATAAACTTGACTGTGCACCTTCTACAAGGAAGAGAGGGGCAAGGAGGGTCAGTCATTCCTCCCACCCAACCACTCCTCCCCACTAACTGCATGAGGAAGTAGGACTAAGGGTATGGAAATGAAAAACTCCATGAGGTGCATGTTCTCACCATTTTAAACAACTGCTGGA
>NW_008466307.1:0-889 GCF_000622305.1 Nannospalax galili
AAGATCCTCCTGCCTCTGCCTCCCAAGTTCTGGGATTAAAGGCATGCACCAGCACGCCCAGCAGGAAGTGATGTTTATGTTTTGCTTGGGAAATATGAACCCAAGGATGAATATATCTGAGTCTTTCTACAGTGTCATGAGTAACAAGGCATGAGGGACAAAGAGAGCTAGAAAGAAAGAGAGAGTTTTGATTCTGTTGACAAAATTTAACTCAGTACTAAAGACATGTTCCAGTAGAGAAAGGCCAATGGACCTGGAAGGCAGATCCCTTAAGGTTACATCATGTCAGATCAGAAATGCATAAATAATTAAAGAATGATGACCAATTACAGTAATCAAGTGGTGGGAAACAAATATATCATTGTAAGGGAGTGACTTGGGCACTTCAACTGGGACTCTAAAAAGGCATTTCTGAAAAGATATCACTTGAGTTGAAACCTCGGTGACATGAAGGATCCAATCATGTGGGGATTCGTAGTAGTGTTTCAGATACAAGGAGCATGTGCAAAACACAGAGGTGAGAACAAGCTTGCCACCTCCATCGACACAAAGGTTAGTATGCAGAGTTAGTGCATGCAGAGAAAATGGGCTCAGACTAGAGGTTCACTAGGCCAGTAACTCTGATGTATAGTTGGATTTTTTTCTAATTGTAATGACAAGTTCTTGATGGGTCTTAAAATGATAATATAGTACCTGACTTATTTGATAAATATTTCTCTTGGAGGCTGAGGAGATGGCTTAGTTTGGTAAAGCGCCTGCCATGCAAACATGAACACTCTACCTAAAATGCTGGGTGTGGTTATACAGACCTGAAATCCCAGTGCTGGTGCAGGGGGCAGGTAGAGATAGGAGGATCCCTAGTGCTTTCTGGCTAGACGGTCTAGTTGAT
>NW_008466308.1:0-888 GCF_000622305.1 Nannospalax galili
TAGCCCCAGGTGACCTGGAACTCACTATGTAGACCAGGCTGAACTCACAGAGATCCATCTGCCTCTGCTTCCCAAGTACTGGGATTAAAGGCCTGTACCACCAGGTCCAGTTTGGCCCTCTCTCTTAGGCTGAGCCTTGTACATTTTTAGGAAAACTGCCCCCTTTGCTCAAAACAAACCAATGGAGACCAAACCAACCAGTTGAGATTTAGACATGCAAATGCTTCTTGGGCATGCTGATGCTAGTGAGGTGCTAGCTATGAGGATCTTGGGATTCAAGTTAGTTGGGAGAACTGAGCCTTTTCTGTTAAGTCTGGGGAGGACATTGAGACTTTTAGAGAAGGGAAGAGAAGTGAGGTGGACTGTGGCTCTGGGTCAAAAAAACCAGAGGTTGGAGCAGAGGGAGGCCAGGACCAATGGAACTGGTAAATGGAGTAGATTCAAAATGTTCTCAAGAGAGGAAGGAGTTCTTTCCCAAGTGACAAAGGACCCTTGGTGGGAGACAGGCAGGACCTGTGGAGTCAGATTCAGCCCCTGAGAGGCCCCAGGCATTCCGGAGCCTGCAGCAGCAAAAGTCTGGCTGGGGCCCAGAGTCCTGTGTTTATGGGGTGAGGGCACCAAACTGAATATAAGTCTGTCCAGACGGTAAACATCCAGCCGACCTCCTGGAGGAGTCTCCAGAATGAGGTATTTAACCCTTACCACACTAGAGAGCAGAGGACAAACCCAGCCAATTCTAAGTCCAGGAGCCAAAAGCCCCAGCGGGTCAGCTGTGTGAACAAGGCTCCCCAGCTACCTTGAGAAGCAACCAGGCATGCGGCAAAAGAGGTCATAGTGTCTGCTACCCGCAAAGAGGAGGAAGGGGGAGGGGAAAGCGGATTGGGGGGG
>NW_008466309.1:0-889 GCF_000622305.1 Nannospalax galili
GAAGCAGCTCCATGTGATGCCAAGATGGAGAGAGAAACAAACGATACGTTTCATACTGAAGAGAGAAAGAGTGCTAGGAATCTCGAAGGGGTCATAGAACAGCTGAGAACTCTGGAGAACTAGAATGGCTAAGCAGCAAATTGGGGAACCACTGTCAGGAGAGAGGGAAACTGAAGACACTTGCATAACTAAGCCAAATAGACCTGGTTAAATTAAAAAAAGGAAAGAGGCTGGCAGTCAGCCCTAATCCTAGCCATAGGATAAGCCCATAGTTCTCACTAGGCTGGCGTCCAGTTGGGGGATCTGATGTGGCGGCATGGAGAAGAGCCCATCTGAGCATTCTTCTTCTTTGTGTGGCAGTGATCAGCCGCCATCTTGAAAGGAAGCATACTGCTTGAGACTGGGTACCTGGGGGGCTTGAAAACAAAGAAAAATCACACATTAGTGAGGCAGAGGACACCCAGCCATGGTCTATTGGTGGAGACACCTGAATGAGGCAGCTGTGGTTCCAAGCAGGGCTGGACACAGACACATCGGAAGAAGGTTCCAAGGTTAAAGGACTCAGCAGTTCAGTGGTCCTGCCCTCTTTGGCATGAGCAGGATATCTGAGGAGACTGACAGCCCTGAACCAGAGGTAAGTAAACAGCTCAATCTCTGTTATTGCCTCAGTGCTCTGCTGTTTTCTGCTCACAGGACTTAGAACCCTAAAGGTCCAAGTGGTACTTCTGCATCCTCTTCTTTCCTACAGGCTTTTAAATACTCAGCAGCATTAGAAAGTACTGAGACAGGGTCACTAGTAACAGACTTCAGGGCTGCACGTGCCTCCCTCACATACCTACACACCTGGAAGAGATCCTTTGGCTTAGACATTAGCTACACCAAAGTTGTA
>NW_008466310.1:0-810 GCF_000622305.1 Nannospalax galili
AAAAAAAAAAAAAAAAAAAAAAAAAAAAAAGACATCTCTTAGACACACTCATGGCCAAGCCCATGGTCTTTGTGTGCTGGCCTCAAACATGAAGGCCTCAGAAGTTCAGCTTGCTATGAACCAAATCTTCCCCCCGCTGCTCCAGGCATTCAGAGTTTGTTGTCCAGACCATTGGTCAGGACCTGGGTACACATTCCGTCCTTTTGGTCCTCTGTCCAAGCAGCAGTCTGGAGTCTACACAGGTGTCAATTCTGCACAGTGATGATCACACATTCCATTCATTCTCAGTGAGTTCACTGTCCTCTTGGTGAGGTCAACGTGTGCTTTTCTGAGGACCGAGGAGATGCATGTCCAACCCATGCCCCTTAACAGCAGTGGCAGCAACCCCATTCATGTTAGTACTGAGTAATTGAAAATGTATTAGAACTTCTCAGGGTTCACTACACAGTGGGAGTGGCACTGGGAGAGGCACACAGGCCTCCTGCGGAGGCAAGAGCTAATGTTTTCCGAGGGCATAGCAGAGTCCAGGCATTGTTCTAAATACTCATCATGCCACACTGCCTCTTCCTGTCACTGCCAGGACAACTGTTAACATTTTAGTATAATCCCTCTAGTGCTTCCCCATGAATATATGCTATGTTAGTTTTAGCAGACCTGAAATATGAGGCTACTTCCCTGCTCTAACTCCTAGAACACCCATTAGACTAGGCTTAACAAATGTTACACAGAGAAAGAAGTAATCTTCACACTCATTCTAACTGTGACCTACCTAACTACCACCATCAAAACAGCAGTTCAAGGGCAGCAAGA
>NW_008466311.1:0-889 GCF_000622305.1 Nannospalax galili
ATCCATCCAGTCACCTCAAAGTAACTAAGCAGTGAGAATCTGAAAGTACAACTCTGAACCACCTCCTCTCTGAACTGCAGCTGAAACCAATTGGTTTGTTTGTTGATATCTTTATAGGAAACCAAATCAGTGCATCTTGACTGGATGAGTCCTGTGAGAGTTGCCAACTCTCAGCGCTGTACACGTGATTAAATCTTTTTAAGTGTCACATATTATGTTAAAATAAGCCTATTAAAGCATCATCAGGAATGGTGACGCATACCTGGAATCTCAGTATTCAGGGGGAAACCGAGGCAGAAAGACATCAACCTTCAGGCCAGCCTGGGCTTCACAGCAAGTTCTAGGCTAGTCTTGGCCATTTAACATCTTGTCTTAAAAACACAACAAAACAAGTGAAAAAGCACTGTTGTATGCCTGCACTAAGTCTAAATAACCTAAATATCCTAAATATCGTTGTCCTGAGATCTGAGGCATGTGAGTATCTAGATTTTGAAGAACTCGTGGGACTCACAGTTTACCTCTGTGGAATCTCCTTTAGGTCAATGAGTAGGGAGATAGTATGTAAGTATTGGTGCTAGACAGACAGCTTAGAGGGTAAAAGTGCTGGTCATGCAAGCACAAGGACTTGAGTTTGGATCTCCGGAACCCACAGAAAAGCAGGACGCAGAATAAATGTCTGATTTCAGCACTCCTGCAAGCAGATGGAGACAAGAAAAACCAATACATAAGCTCACGGGCCAGCTAGCCTGGCACATACAGCAAGGAAAGAAAACGACCCTGGATCAGAATAAGGAGGAGGGTGAAGACCCATACTAAGAGTGGACCTCCGATTTTACACACACACACTGTGGCATGCATATTCCCACACACACACCACATGCAAAGTACA
>NW_008466312.1:0-888 GCF_000622305.1 Nannospalax galili
AAGAGCAGCCAGTGCTCTTAACCACTGAGCCATCTCTCCAGCCCCTCTCTGACCCTTTTTCATGGGCAGACTTCCATTCTTTGAAAGGAAATCCAAATTTAAGCATGAAATTGCTCCATCATTAGCATGCTTTAAAGTTGAACAATTTAGAACATCCAAAATGTTATGCTAGTTTTTATTTTTACCATTCATGGTATTGGTCCAGTTTTGGGGCATACACATATGAAAGCTTACCGTGGATTGTTTAATTTACCACTTCTTTCTGGGCAACTCACTTTTCTCTTGAGGCTTCATTGTTCTGAATAAGGGGAGGAGGGCATTGTTCTTGGGCATTTGAAGTGCCTGTGGTACTGTTTTGTGAGCAGGGATTTATGTGGTTTTCCACCTCCAGCTCCTCCCTGTGTTGGTTGAGTGACAGCTGCCCATCCCAGTCTCCACGTGGTGGAAGAGATGACCATGATGACTGGTTAAAAGGGGCTGGTTTTATGATTTTTTTTGCTATTTGAAGTTGTATAGACTTTTAACTCATTCTTTGATAATGGCTTATCTTAATATTTGGTATATTTCATTGAGAAATAAATGAACTTATTCTTTATTACAGCTTCTTCCCATCCAAGTGAGTATTTATAGAGAAACTGGCTTGCTTCAAAATATAAAGTCTTGCCGATTTAAAAAAAAAATCAATGAACATGATTCTAAAATCCCAGCATGCAGCATAGCCTTCTCAACACTGCTTTGACTTCTAACCCCAAGCCTGTGATGATCACTTTGAAAACATAATATGCTGTCACTAACTGTACTCTCCATGCTGGGCAGTAGATCACTACAGCCCATTCTTCCTAGCACTTTGACCCACTCCCTGGGGATTACTCTACCTCCCTACCCCCC
>NW_008466313.1:0-884 GCF_000622305.1 Nannospalax galili
TGTGTGTGTGTGTGTGTGTGTGTGTGTGTGTGTGTGTGTGTCTATTTTCATTTCGAACCAGGCAGAAACTCTTGGAAGGAATTGTGGTACTGCAGTTGCTCTCCAGCTTCCTATTTGGTGATAGCTCTCCTTCCCTCCATCTGTGATCCCTCCATTGTCACATATAGTCGAGTGGTGCAGTCAGAGGGTCGGGGGGATTCTTGGACACAGGAAGCCCATCCGATGTCATGCTGTTTGGGCTTTCAACCTCCGAAACTGTGAGCTAAGTGCACCTCTTTTCTTACAGAGCTTAACCAGCGTCAGCTGTTTCATTCGATTTTGCTGGGATTATTCTAGCTAGAAATAGTTTGCTGACTGAGCACTGTCGTGAGAGAGGAGATTTGTGCAGACAGCTCCCATGATGAGCTTATCCTCTCTGATGTACCATGTTGATGGAAGAATGAGAGATTATAGAGACTGAGTTAAGATGAATAAACAACATAAAGAAAGCTAGAAAATTCAGAGTGGAAGATGTTTCCTCCCTCCCAAAGGCAGCTATTGCAAACAGGAAGAGCATCTCTGTTAACCGTTCAAACAGACAAGTTTGTCCCTAAAAGGATGTCCTGTAAAGCAGTACAGGAATGCCTGCAGTTTGAGCTTCCCTGAATAAGGGGATCTCAGTCCTGAAATTTTAGGAACCTAGGAAGAGTACCAAGAGAATTTTTATTTCTATTTTTCTATGTATGAGTGTGTTGCTTGCATGTGTGTAAGTGTAGCCACGCCGTGCAATGCCTGTGAAAGTCTGAAGATGGTGTCCTATGCCCTGGAACTGGAGTTATGAACGGTTGTTAGTGGCCCTGTGGGTGCTGGGATTTGAACCCAGGTCCTCTGCAAGAGCAATCGGT
>NW_008466314.1:0-889 GCF_000622305.1 Nannospalax galili
TTTTAAAAAGAATTAAGCATTGGTAGTATCATCTCTAACACTGTGATTGTAGGTAGATGGAAACACAATATCTATTGTGCAGTAAATGGCTCTCTATTCAATTTCCCTGTGTAAAGTAAGTGAGGCTGAAGATGCAGCTCAGCACTAGGGCACTTGCCTAGCGTTGGTGAGACCCTCAGTTTGGTCTCCAGATGAAACACAAGAAAAAGAGGGGAGCAACGTGGGATAGAGGATGGCTGTAGAGACACAGGTGCTGGGTTTCATCCTCGACACTGCAAGACAAAATTGATACACATCTACAGGACATTTCTGTCTTTCACACTCATAAGTGACTATGGTAAAGAATGTCTCAATCTCTGTTAAATTCACCACACAAACAAACATGAAAGCATGGTCTCTACCCAGAGATATGGGAATGCTGGTCTTAAACTTTGAGTCCTCAAAGTGTTCTAGAACAAACTGAGTATCTAAGTGCAGGAACTTCAGTTTTTTCAGGAATGAAAATTTTTTGAGTAGCTGATGAGTTGGAGAATTTGGTGAAGACTTTTTCTAAAAACAGCACTTACTTCTCGCCCACACCTGTCCTTTATGTCAAAGGCCAACTTCATTTCCCTTGAACTACATCATCAGTCAATCAGAAAGTGTTAGTGAAAGGTATCTCCCTTTTTTGTCCCAGTGGCTGTTCCTCAGGCTCAAGCTTTTGGATCAATGAGGTTATAAGGAAGCACCCCATGCCACATGAAGGAGACAGTGGTTTGCCTGTAGAACCTAGGCCCTATGCATAGGGAGGCTTAGGAAAACAGTTCTCACCCTTTTAATCAGGTCCTAATCTCACAAATTAGGCCTCAAACTGAGCTTTTTTGGCCCAGGCCTTCCTCACTAAATTTTC
>NW_008466315.1:0-890 GCF_000622305.1 Nannospalax galili
TGAACACTTTTCAAAGTAGTTATTGGCCATTTATGGTTTTTTTCTTTTAAACATCAATTCATTAGCCTGTTTGTTGATTGGCAGTTTTATTTCCTTGGTATTTAATTTCTGTAGTTCTTTGTAAATTCTGACTATTAGCCCCTTGCTTGAAGATATCACTTCACCCCAATTCAGAATGGCTCTCCTCAAGAAATCTGATGACAAATGCTGAAGAGGTTGTGGAGAAAGGGGAACTTTTAATCCCCTCTGGTGGGAGTGAAAATTAATATAGCCATTACAGAAATCAGTTTGGAAGTTCCTCAAAAAATTAAAACTAGAACTACCATATGACCCAGCTGTTTCACTCTTGGGCATACACACAAAGTGCTCAGGCTATACCTCAGAGTAGTTGTATCCCTATGTTTATTGATGCTCCATTCATTACAGTAAGGAAATGGACCAACCCAGATGTCTATTAACAGATGAATGGATAATGAAAATCTGGAACATAAATAAAATGGAATATTATTTAGCTCTAAAGAAAAGTGAAATCAAAAAATTTTCAGGAAAATGGATGGACTTGAATATATAACATTTTCCCCACCTCCCTTTATATCCCCGGGAAGTACAGCCACAAGTGTCCTGGTGCCAGTGTCTTTCCTGGTCCCTGGGATCCCTCTGAGCCTCTTCTGGCTCCCACCTCTTTTTGCATCCCTGGGTGGCACAGCCACCAGCTTCCTGGTGTCAGCATCTTAGGTAAGTCCCATGGTGCCCATCGCATCTTGACTCCCCCAGCCTCACTCACCCTCACCCTCCCAGCTCCCCAACTCCATCTCTCCTCCTACCGTGGGTACTGGCCCATTTCTTGTCTTAGCACCCCAGACCCCTGGACTGACCTCTTGGCCCAGAAT
>NW_008466316.1:0-889 GCF_000622305.1 Nannospalax galili
GCCTCTGCCTCTGCCTCTGCCTCTGCCTCTGCCTCCTGAGTGCTGGGATTACAGGCGTGCGCCACCACACCCTGCTGTTTTTGGTTTTTTGACACAGGGTCTCACGTGGCCCAGGCTGGCCTCAAACTTGCTGTGTAGCTGAGGATGACTTTGAACTCCAGGCCCTCTTTCCTCCACCTCTGTGTGCTCCCTCTTCTTTAAGGAAGTTGAGTTCATGTCCTTTTCAGGGACAGGGCTGGTGTAGTAGAAACCACATATTGTAGAACCGTGTCTAATTTGGACCAAATTCCAGGTTTGTCCCTTAACAGCTATGTGACAGCAGGTAAAGGTGCCACCACCCGGAGCCCCGGCTCAGGAATGAGCTGCCTCCATCTTTGTGAGCTTTAAAGGAATCATCGTCTCCAAACACACCTGGTGCAGCGCAGGAAGGCATTAAATGCATTTGTTTACTTTTTCATTAGGGAAACAGAAAATAAATGCCCACTCTTCCCTCCACAGATTCAGAACCTTGCCCCAGGTCACAGAGTCAGCTATTAAAGCCAGAAAGAGCCCAATCCTTAAGCACCCTCTCCTATACAGCCCCTGGATGCCCCGTGCTGCCCCTAGGGGCAGAGGCTGCAAAGACCACTGGACACCAGACCTGTCCTGGAGGAGTTCATGGCTGAGAGGGGAGGAAGATGCTCACAGGGAAAGACCACCAGGGAAGAGAGGGGAGAAGGCTTGAGTACCCTGGGGCAGGGGCTGGGTCAGAGGAGACAGACAGCAAGTTGAGAACCTGTCTCTCACAGGGCCTGTACACTACAGGGATCCATTCAATGTCAGATGGATGGATGAAGGGACAGATGTGAGGAGTGAGGGGTGGGTACAGTCGGCTGCCTGGTGACTGGGT
>NW_008466317.1:0-888 GCF_000622305.1 Nannospalax galili
CGGGCAGCTCTGATGGGTTGGGAAGTCTCTTCTCTGCAGCTGTTCCTGCCTATAGCCTTGAGGAGGAAGAGCCTTGTGAATCTGGTGGGTTCCAGGGACTTCCTGAGACTTCAGAGTTGTTTTCTTGTCTTGGTGAGTCTCCCTCTAGAACCTCCCAGTCTTCAGAGCCTCCCCCCAGGATGGAACTTTTCAACTAGGAGGAAACTGCTATACAGCCCTCCCACCGCAATCCAGTATTTGCTCTTCTCTGTCCCTCTGCTCCTGGGAGGCGGACCCCTGTGGCACAGTCCCTCAATTCTTCGGTGCTGGCTTCTGCTTGGGTTTGCCTTGGTAGGCACGTTCATTAGACTGGGGAGCAGCGAGTGGGCCGAGGGGGCTCCTCCACACCCAGCTTAGCACGTCATCTCGGCTCTTGAAGCTGCATCTCCTTCCACCTCAGGCTCCAGCCTCTGCCCCTCCCTGGTGGGTGCTGTTCCCCCAGCACTGGGAGCACCAGCTAACCTTTGTCACTTTAGACCCACATGCAGTTCCAGCTCTTGGTTGCTCTTTTAACCCTGTTCACACTTCTATAAATAGGTTTTGTTTTGTTTTTTCCCTTTAAGCTTCTTTCATGTGACTATTTGTAAGCCATAAAGCCTGTTTCCTGCCTGGACCCTGACATTGTGAGTAGTGATTGTTTAAAATGTAAGCTATTGTCCTTACAATAATGTTAACCTTAATATTTAAATAACTCAAGTATGTACACAAATATTCACAGTAGTTATTATAATAAAACAATTATGAATGTTAAATCAAAGACAAGGTTCACCTGCATTGTTTTGTTGCTTGTTTATTTTGTTTTGATTTTGGTCTTTTTGAGACAGGGTCTCCCTGTAGCCCCAGCTGGCC
>NW_008466318.1:0-890 GCF_000622305.1 Nannospalax galili
TTTTTTTTTTTTTTTTTAGGTCATCTACATATATACTGAGTGTGAGACTAGACTGGGTTATATGGGACTCTGTCTCAAAGAATAATTAGGTTGAGTTTAATCAACTTAAACTAAAACTGTGAAAGGATTTTCTCCTATTGCATATGTTTTTAAAAAAATAATTGAAATTGTTTTAAAAAGGAAAAAGACACAAAGAAATGTAATAAATGCTAACTCTCCCTTCGACTGGATTCCACTTCCTCTCCTCAACTCTCATGCATGGAAAGCTCTGCATATTATTTCTTCTGAACCTTCATTTATGCATAAACATGGACATATGCTCAACCCTTACTTAACACACTGTAAGAGACTAAATCAATAATAAGCAAACAGCATTAAAGAATAAAGATGGCATATGTCCACCTTCTTTGTTTCTTTGAGTCAGACTAGAAATTATTATGTAGCTGGTCTTGATTTCACAGAAATCTGCCTGTCTCTGCCTCTGGAGTCCTGAGATTAAAGGCATGCACCTCCACACCCAGCCCATCTTCTTCTTGCTCTGTTACAAAGGTCTGGGGTCAGGGGGCTCCCCCTCTATCCAGCAGGATTCTCTTTCCAGCTGACTAGTCCAAACCTGTTCAGAGAAGACTGAGGCCAAACCTGGACACCTCTTCATCTGAAGTCAGAAACCTATCACCTTTTTCTTCTTGCAGTTAACCAATCTAAAATTAGGGGAATGAAACCAGTAACACCTTTAAAAGCCAGGCCCTCTCCAGGGATGTTCAGTTCTGTTTCCAGGTTCCCTCTCCAGAATTTGTGTTTCTGTAAGAGTGTATGTATGTGTGATTGTGTGCAAGAATGTGATTCTTTATCTTTAAAAAGAAGGGTTTTTTTTGTTTGTTTGTTTGTTT
>NW_008466319.1:0-889 GCF_000622305.1 Nannospalax galili
AGCCTTTAATTTAATAGAAATGAATTAATAGCACATAGTGTCAATGTTTTGCAGTGATTATTGACTGAAGCTGTTAAGATATAATTTCTCTATGCCTTTATGAAGATAAATCCCCTAAATGAGCTATAAATTGAATTGTTAGAACTTCATTAGAAAGAATAGTAAAATCATCTTAGTTGCCTCTCGGAAGCCTCTATTTAGAGAGTTTGCTTTGTATATCCTATGAGGCTGAAAAGCAAGGAGAACGATTTTAATTAACGTTTTAAACCTCATATCTAATTGACACTTTCCTTGCAAATCACAGAAACCAATGTGATTATTATAAACATACCCAAAGCATTTCGTTTAAGAAATTGCTCGAGTCCATTTAGATAAAATACCTAAATCAAAAATCAATTTATATCTTGCCTCTTTGTGACTCCAAATGTTATTAGCTATATTAAAATGTGTTTTATTCATTTGGATTTTGCTATGGGTGATTCAAAGCTTTCTGGAAGTTAATCTGCCTTCCAAAGTATAAATTTACCCCCTCCACCAGAGGCAATGGTGTCAGGAGGGCTGAGGAATGATCCACATGGGGCCTTGCTGCCAGGGAGCGGAGCTTTGTGTTTGAGGTAGAAAGAGGTGAATGCTCTAGCTGTAGAATTGGCTGCCCTTTGCCTGCGTGGCTGACCTGGTTCCCAGACAGCTGATGTGGTGAAGGAAGCCTGCTCACTCCCCCACCTCTCCCAGGACCAGGCTGAATGCATCTGCTTCCTGGGGACAAATGTCTGTATCCTCGCAGTGCTTCTCCGGCTTTTGCATATGACCGTTACATAGAAAAGGGTAATAATGTTTGTGCCTTGGAAGACAAAAGAAAAATGAGGAGGAACCCAATAGAGGGATGCTT
>NW_008466320.1:0-890 GCF_000622305.1 Nannospalax galili
GGGGGGGTATGGGTGTGGGTGCGGGTGTGCTTTTCTAAAATGAAAAAAATAGAAGAAAAGGTTAAGTCATGCACATATTTGGAAATATGTGATTGCCTGCTGCTTGGATACTGTTATGAAACCCTGAAAAATCTTGACACTCGTTACAGGTTTCTCAAGTATCAGATAAGCGCCAAAGAAAACTTTGTCTTCTAGGTACTTGTTGCTTCGATAATAATGTATGTTAGAGCTATTTCCAGGACTCAGAAGGTTAGTGCTTTGCTTTGAAGAAGAAAGTCAGTCTACAGCTTAGCAGGAAATAGATAATCTCTCCATTTCTTGCTTGGAAGGAAACTGGAGACAGCGCTTTATAAAAAATGCACTAGTTGCAAGGTGAAAAGTCAGGGGAGCTATGAATGCTCCTGACAGTTCAGTTCAAACAACAGTGGCACCAAGACCTTTGGAATTTAGATAGCAATACAAGGAAAATAAAATATACGTGGGTGGTTGTAACACATGGGACCGGGAACCTAAGCAGTACTGGCCAGGGAGTCTGTTCTCTCCTATAGGTTATCTCTCTATGCAGTTCTGCATTGGCCTAACAAGTGTCAAGATTTGAAAAACCATATTTGCCAATGTCCTGTTTAGCCTTAATTGTCAATCTAAGGTCATCTGAGAGAAGCCTCTCTACCCTACTCCTGAAGAACAGTTTCAGTGAGCCTCAGCAGATGTCATCTGCATATTTTCCTACCAGGGAAAATAAAATCATAAGATTACTTTTCACAAATAAGTCAGGTACGTTTTTTCATGCTCTTACAACTAACAAATTCTGTGGCCGCAAAACTCATAGTGTACGTATAAATAAATTGACTTAGCAATGTAAAACTTGATTCAGTGGGTTTTTTTTTTTT
>NW_008466321.1:0-889 GCF_000622305.1 Nannospalax galili
TCTGCCTCCCGAGTGCTGGGATTAAAGGCGTGTGCCACCACACCCGGCCCACATTCTATTTCTTAACAGGCACCAAGATTTAAGTTTTTCTGAACTTTATATTCTCTGTTGATTTTATGGCTTTGACTTTCACCTTTGTTTGGGTTGTGGCTGTGAACTTCAGACTAAACTTCTAATTAGCACCTTCAGTTCCCAAATGAAGTTTGTCTTTTTCCTTCTCTGTGGTCCTACAAAACCAGCTCTTCCTCCTGACCCTTGTGTTGCTGTTAATGGTTATAACAGAACAGCCTTTGGAGAACTGAGGGGCTCAAAAGCCCAGGGATGTTATGTACCCCTTTGTATGAATTACTCCTACCTCATCAGTTAGTTTTCTAAATGCCACGTTGCAGACTTGTTGTATGCACTCCTCTTTTGTCCACTCACCCCACTGCTCTTTTAATTTAGGTTTCATTCCTGCTGCACAAATGATTAAGGTAGTATTTTCAAAGGTCACCTTGAGTTTTGTCCTTCTCACCTCCTGCCATCAAGGTGTTCCTGAGTATGGCAGCAGCCTCTCTCCACCTCCGTGCAGGCAGCACAATGAAGTAAAAAGTGCTCCATCACTTGCTTGTGCCATAATCCCTCCAGAGCCTCCACTTAATGACTATGGATCAAGTCTAATGATAGCCACCCAGTAGAATTGTCCATGTGCTCCCATTCGTATAATCGTAGCACTTGAAGGCTGAGACAAGAGGATTGCCATGAATTTGATTGTTCACACTTTGCACGTGTTCTATCCATGAACTCTGTGATGTTGTGCACGCAGCATAATGCTGGATGTGCTACTGTTAGTTCTGTGGGTGAATGCAGAAAAAGGAAAATGGAAGCAAGCCAAGGAACTAGAAAACAT
>NW_008466322.1:0-890 GCF_000622305.1 Nannospalax galili
CAAAAAACAATGATGAACTATTGTATATTTTAATAAGCGTAGCATATGATATTGAAAACAAATGAAGTTAATATAAACTGTGAATCATGTTCTTAAACTTAATGAAGAGTTTTTGTAAGAGATCCACTTATAAAAACCTGTTATCTCAGTAATCTTTGGCTACTATTACAGTTTTGTTTTATATAGTGCTACATTTACTTAAAAATTAAATGTTTCAATTAAAATCTCCTTCAACAGTTATTTGTGATTGCAGTATTTGTAGCTATGTGTTACTAATGCTCCCATGGAACTGAGATTGTAGATGATTATGAGTCACCACATCGTTGCTGGGAGCCATACCCAGGTCCTCTGAAGAACTGCAAGTACTCTTAACCACTGAACCATTTCTCCTGCCTGAATGATCTTATTATTAATATGAATTTACAGAAAAAAGCAAGAAAAGCTTAGACATAATTGCAATATTTATAATATTTAATGAATCAAGAAAAATTCCTTTATTGGTTATCAATTTATTCATCTATAGTGTATATTCATAATGAAGACTGTCTTGTAAGCTGTTGCTAGAGAAAGAATGTTATAAATCAACCAGTACTGTGAATGGAAAATATATTCTGATTTGGTGATTGTGATTACTACTTTTGGTTGCCAACTTGACCTGATCTGGAAAAAACTGAAATGAGAGAGATCAGATTATTTGAAGCCCAAAGACCCACCCTAAATTTGGGTGTTACCTTCTGATGGGGCCCATGCAAAGGGCCATGGCAAAAGAGAGCTTTCACTTTTTGCCTTCTCCCTCACTGTCGAATTCATCTTGTTACGGTGGCATTCCTTTGCTGGTAGTAGAATCAGTCTCTTAGGATTCCAGCATAGACTGAATACTAGCAGACTGC
>NW_008466323.1:0-890 GCF_000622305.1 Nannospalax galili
TAATATGGTTCCCTCTGGTTTTCAAAAGTAGCTAGGCATTATTTATCTCTTACATTGCCTCACCCCCAAATTTAAACTTGGTTCAGTAAAAACTCTAAGAATTTTAAGTCAGTTGAGGATTTCCAGTTCCAGAAGATATGCTCAGTCGGTTCATTTACTGCTATTGCTGCTACTAATATTAAACATACTAGTATTACAGCAAACAAAAGGACATTGAGGGGACAAGCAAACAGCAGATTAAATAAAGATTTCAGGATCCATGGAATGAGCAGCAGGGAGGTGACTGTTTTCATTTTGACCTCATAGAAGCAGCCACCTAGAAAGGCCAGGAGGAGCTGCTGTCCTATGACTATTGTTTACATGTGTCTCCCAAAGTTTAATGTATTGAAAGCTTGGTCACCAGAGGTGACTGGACTTGTAAGAGACCGTGCCTTTTAGGAGGACCACAGGTCAGTTAAGGGCATGCTTTTGGGAATTATTTGAGACCTCTGATTCTATGGCTTAGTTTAGGCTTAGACCCTTACCAGGTGCCATAAAGCTCCCAACACTGCCAGGGCTGTATCAAAGTTGAAACATACCTATCTCCACCTGAATATTCAAGATGTCCTCACTTCATATTGTTAATGGAGGCTGCACAGGAAATAGGACTCCTGTCTCCCCACCCTGAGGAAGTGAAGAATCCCCTCATCCTCCTTTCTAGGTGGAACCAGAGGAAGGCAAGTGAAGCCTGGACTTTTACCACATTCCAGCAGTAACAAGGACCTCTCAGTACCTAATTGTAGCAATGGAGGCTTCCAAGGAACTGGTGAAGGAGACCCTACCCCTCATAGCCCCAATAGTGTCAGAATGGGACTACTAAAAACCCTACACTTAGCTCCACACAGCAGTAT
>NW_008466324.1:0-890 GCF_000622305.1 Nannospalax galili
GAGAGGGCCAAAAGGAGAGAAAGAGGAAATGAGAGCAAAAGATCACTTTGGAAGCCTGCTTTGTTTTCCGTTTTGTGACTCACTGTCCTCAACTCTCATTCTGAGGCAAGTAGAGAAGCCACACTGCAGGTTTCTTTTTGAAGTTTGAAAAGCATAAATTAGTAGAGATCAGATAATAAGTAGACGTTAGAAAACACACAAGCATCGTTGTGAAATTCCACTACAAATGGCATTTTCAATATGTTTTTCACATTTTGGACTAGATAGCTTTTTGTGCATATCTGAGGCAAGGAGTCCTATAAATTATCTTACTTTATGTTTCCAATTACTTCACAGGGCCAGTAAAGACTAGTCCATGAAGATCTGATGTTCAGAAGTAAAGTGATACCCAAGATGATAGCTGATAAATGTTAAGTAAGAATTTGGAGTTTTCAGACTCTATTACATTATTTTTATACTATTAAAGATACCTCAAAATTCATAGTGAATTTTTATAATTTTGAAAATTTGAAAGCAGGTATTATTTCTCAAATCATCCACATACAATGTCTAATCTTACTTTTCAAATATCCTTGCGAGGTTTTAATGTGTTTATGTTTAAATAGTAAAAATATCATGAAATGCGAAGCTTAAAATCACATATATAATCATGAGAGTAATAACACAGCAGTGATAAAACAATAGCAAACCCTCTTGTTGACAATAAACTATACTTTTATATGCTTCAGATACATTTTCTCTATTTTTGATTACAAGGAGAAAAAGTAGGTACTATTATCCTTGGGCCATGAAAGTGAAGCTCTGAGAGTTTATATACAGAACCCATTGGTTGGACTTTCTGAGGGGTTTCCCTTCTTTGATAAATGACTCCCAATGCTGTGGTCCTACTT
>NW_008466325.1:0-890 GCF_000622305.1 Nannospalax galili
TTATTATTTCTGAATGAAGGAATTTTACTATTATAGATCACATATATACAACATATAGAGGAGGTGTGGTATCAAAACAATCATGTGAAACTACAATATTCAAGTAAGAAGGTTTGAGATGGGATTTAGGGTTAAGGTGCCAAAGCAATTTCCATAGTAACTGTTCACTTGTTCAGGTGCCAGGAAAGAAGGATGACCCTTGTCGGTCTCCGATTCATGTATAGTTTATTGTCCCTGTAGCAGTAAAGAGCTACCTTTTTCTTATCAAAGCCAGGCAGGATCAAGACTACACAGTTCAGAAAGAAATGGAATGTGTAGGTTATAAAACAGTTTACAACATTTTATAACTCAGATAATGACTTCTGGGTGATGACTGAACCTTAGTGCTGAATTTGTGCCATTTACTACCTGGTTCACATTCCTTGATTAAAGGACTTGGCACATTCTTTATATTTGTAGGGTCTCTCTCCAGATGTATTCGCTGATGTGACCAAAATGTTGACGTATGAGCAAAAGCCTTGTCACATTCTTCACATCTGTAGGCATTTTCTATAGTATGAATTCACTGATGTTGTCTAATATATGACATCTGACTAAAGGACTTGCCACATTCTTCATATCTGTAGGGTTTCTGTCCAGTATATTTTTATGCCTTTTAAGATGTGAGGCCTGGGTAAAGGACTTGCCACATTCTTCACATGTGTAGGGTTTCTCTCCAGCATGCATTGCCTGATGTATTCTAAGACTCAACATTTGACTAAAAGACATCACATTCTTCACATTTGTAGGGTTTCTATGCATTATTCCTTGTCTGATGTCGTCTAAGAGTTGAGTTCTGCTTGGCTACAGCCTCCCCTCTCTTCACATTCCAGGGCTCTTTGCTTTGCTCC
>NW_008466326.1:0-890 GCF_000622305.1 Nannospalax galili
AGAAAAATTCTCAGGGCAGGCAAGCTGGTAATCTTGGCAGCTGCCTTGAGGCGAATGGAGGGGAGAAAGAAAAAGCCATGAAGACATGCAGGTTTACAGCCTGCATGGAGGTCAGACATGTGGATGGCTGGCAGCCACAGGGCTGGGAGATGGAAGATTTAGAGGCAAAGTAAAGAAATACAAGATGCTTATAAGATGCTAGAGCAGCCCAAGGCATTAAAGAAAGCCATGTTTAGGAAAGGGATATGAAGAAGAAAAGGAAAAATTATGCTTTTCTTCAGAAAAATGGGAAGACTTACAGAGACCTATATGTCCAGAAGCTCTGCACTGGAAGGTGGGACTCTCCGCAGGAAAAAATCACTGTCTCATCCACCCATCTATTTAGCATAACTTAAGGTGAACCTTGAGACTATAGGTGTGGTCCTATGACCAAATGACTGGCCAGTGAAACTGGAAAGGTGAGTCTTTAAACAGATAGACTAGAGATTTTATAGTCTTGGTCAGTTACAATTATGGAGCTATTTGCTACTCTAACATTAGGATATTCTAAAGAAACACTAGTCTCTCACTTTAGATTTCTAGACTGTTGAAACAAGGCACCTGAAGAAAGTATAATTTCCCTAAGGAATCTCATGCTGGAAGAAGGAATAGGCTGAAGCCTGGAGCCAGCTATGGGAGGAACTTGTCTTCCTCCTGGGAAAGGGAAGGGATTGGGATTTCACACCCTGATAACAATATGGCAACTTGTGAGACCACCTTATGGAAGTACAGCCCAGATAATGATATGTCAGTGATGGGCAGGATAACATCATAACCAGGACTGTTTAGTTAATCATGCCTCTTACTCTGTATTAAAACTAAACTGAAGTCACTAAAGCAAAGACAGACTG
>NW_008466327.1:0-890 GCF_000622305.1 Nannospalax galili
GAGAGACAGAGAGACAGGAGAAGAGGAGGAGAAGGAGGAGGAGGAGAAGGATGAGGAGGATGAGGAGGAGGCTAAGGAGGAGGACAAGAAGGAGGAGGAGGCTGAGGAGGAGGAGGACTAGGAGGAGGAGGACAAGGACGAGGAGGACGAGGAGGACAAGGAGGAGGATGAGGACGAGGAGGAGGCTGAGGAGGAGGAGGAGGGGGAGTAGGAGGGGAAACATGTAAGAGGAAGAGAAGAAGCAGTAGCTCTGCCAAGGAAAGCTCCCCATCAACTCTGTTACACCTCGATCTTTCCTGAACTGTAAGAAATACACTTCTATTCTTCACAGATAACCCAGTTCCAAGTACTTTGTTAGAGACCAGCACGAACAATGGCAGGTGCCCAGACACGCACCATCAGACTACACTATTCCACTTTTTAAATGACTGTACAGATGGACAGAGCACAAAATTCTGATATATATATGTAGTGAGACGCTGGAACCAAGCTAATCGACATTTCCATCAGGTCACACGTTTCCCATTTCTTCATGTGAGATTTCTAATCTGCTCTTCCAGCAACTTGGAAATGTACATTCCTCATTCTATAGGTGTCATGCTGTGCACATCTATCACTAGAGTCCATGCTGGGATTAAGGCTCCTCCACAGCCATCTTGATTTTTGTTTTGTTTTGTTTTGTTTTGGGACAGATTTCCCTATGTAGTCCAGGCTGGACTTGAGCTATAATCCCAGGATTCCAGGCATATAAACCCACCTTGAAAACTCACTACGTGGACCAGGCTGGCCTTGATCTCACAGAGATCTACCTGCCTCTGCATCCTGAGTGCTAGGATTAAAGGCGTGCACCACCACTGCCTGGTCCAGCTTGAAATCCATTGTGTGTGTGT
>NW_008466328.1:0-890 GCF_000622305.1 Nannospalax galili
GACATCAGTGACAGGTGCCTAAGAGCATGGCCTAGTTGTAGAGGGACAGAGGGAAAGAATACAGGACCGGAAGGGCACAACCACACCACCCACATCTATTTCCAGTTTTATTTTCTTAAAATGACAAGATGAAACAACTTGTAGTAAGCACCATTGAAAAACAATGCCCAGCCAGTGTGAGCACAAGCTTAAATATTATTTAAATAAATTCCATTTCTTAAAAAATACAGGACCTCTTAGAAACTTTTGACTGCAGGAGGAAGTTTTCTGCATCATATCCAAAATGCTTCCCACCATGACAAACAGCATTTCTAATGGCATTTTCAAATGCTATGGGATAATGGCTAGATAGCACCAAGAGGTTGTCAGGGCCTACAAAGTAACTCTCTGGGCTTCAGGGAAGCTGGTTCAGTCTCAATCATTTTGAGTAATGCACTGTTTCCACCACAGATTTGACTCTATAGAACAATCCATTTGCCCAGCTGTGTGTAAAATAACCCAGTTGACAATGTTTGCAAAGTTAGTAGCATCAGTCTGCCTGATGAAGCCAGTGGGGCAGACTTATCAAATAAGAAAAATGCAGAACCCCCCACAAAACCAAAACCAAAACCCCCAGTACATAATGAACAAAGCAAATCACATGCGAAGTATCACCGTGTAACCATGAATTACTGCGATGCACAACATTGAACACACTCTGTGGGATGTTCTGGATGCCCAAGGTCCGGTTTCCTGTCATATCCCCCAGCTGTGAGCTCGAACAAGAAAAATGACCAATGCTAGAGCTTTCTGTTCATTTTGATCTATGTGTGCTCTTGTGATGCTTTAGAAAAATGATTTTAGGTATTTGAAAGGAGAAACAAGAAAGTGAATGCAAAAGAAATAAAATG
>NW_008466329.1:0-890 GCF_000622305.1 Nannospalax galili
CTCTCTCTCAAGCTCTGAGGCTGAGACTGAATTTGACAGTAACTCCTTAGGATGTTTAGTCTCCCCTGAGGCTGTTTCCTTTGCCTGGCACAAATCTTTTATTATACAAAGGAGTGGTCATGACCCTTCTCTGGATTCCCCTTCTGCTTCCAAGGCTTGTAAGATTTTTTTTTTTTTTAGGCATCCCATAAGCCTTATTCCTTAGGGAATTTTTAGACACACATTGTGGAAGCCTTCATTTTTCAAGTAACTGAGCTATTTTCTACATTTATAGGATGGCTGTGGCCCAGGGATTTCCCTCTTTGAGTCCAGCCCCATCTGCATGGCCCATGTCATTTTAGTAACATATTTTATGATTCATTGTATAACCCATGTGACTGCTGCTAACCCCATTGCTTTTCCACACACGGGTGGTTTGTTGTTTCCAGTGTCATCCTGAAAATGATGCCAATTTGTTACACTAAAGTTTTCCCTCTCCGCTGAGAGATCCATGCTCACCCAAGGTCTCACCGTGCTGACATGGACTGAAAAAACCAACATAACACATTCTGTTTGGGTTTTGCATAGTTTATGATATCTGGGAAGGCATGACTCACAAAGGCATGAAACACTACCATGAGTGTGTCCTGCCCCCAGTCTCTCCCAACTTTTCTCACACTGTTCACCTGCAATTCTTCAGCACTGTTCCCTGTGTTCAATATGGCAGTGGCTCCACCCCTTTTCCCAGTGTGTTCAGCCTTGGTCTCTAGACTTGCCTCCCAATCAAATCTAGGCTTTCAGGGGAACTTCTGCATTACAGGGTCACAAAATAAACTTCAACAAACACAAAACGTTGAAATGATTCCACGTGTTCTTTCAGACCACAATACAATAAAGCTTATAATCCACAG
>NW_008466330.1:0-890 GCF_000622305.1 Nannospalax galili
AGAAGTTGGAGGGTAGAGAGGGAAGAAGAGGAAATTATGTAAATACAGCACTCATATGAAATACTCAAAAAAATAAAAATTATAAAAATTAAAAATTTTCTAAAAAGGAAAAGATGTTGGTGTAGTAGAGAGGCAGAGTGATCTGCATGAAATTCTAAACGTATTCATAAAAATATATTTTCAAGTGAACAAAGCTGATCATAGTTACACCCGTTGGGAAGTTCCTTCACCATCAGCATGGCATCCAGCGTCTCTTTTATACCCTCCCATCAGTGGATTAGCTCCCGCCATGTAACCCACTGCTGAAACCCTAATGCTCCCCTTTGCTGCTGTGAGGGGGTTTCTGGCCTTGCCTGTGTGTCCAGTTAGTCCTAACCTTAGTGTCCAAATTCTCAGAACACTGCTTCTCTTGCTTCAACCTACTGTGTCTCGAAGGCCTAAGAAGAGGGTCCAAAGATAAAAGACTGCAGTGGAGGGAAGTTTTCACTTTCCTTAAAGGAAAAAAGAGTCAGGATACAGGGCACTGAGAAACAGAGTGCTGGTTTCTTCAACCCAGAGTGAGAGTAGGAAATCTTCCAACTCTCTAAAATGTCTGAGATTCCAGAGTAGAAGCTCATGCTCTGAGGCAGCCTCTGTGCAGCCTGCCGCCAAATTAGATTGCTCAGTTCCCATAGCCAGTATCATCTTGCTTCACTGCTATGCCCAAGACCGAGTGCTGCACAGTTATCTCTCAACATCCTAATACATTTCTGGACAGATCTTACAGCAGCTTTTAGGAAAGAAAAGGACCCAGAAGAGGAACGGGTGACACTTGACTATCAGGCACCCCAAGCCATCTCCTCTCTCATATTAAAGAAAATTGTTTTATTTATTTATTTATTTATTTATTT
>NW_008466331.1:0-886 GCF_000622305.1 Nannospalax galili
GCCTCTTCCCATTTCCCTTCATCAGCTGCGACACCTAGGCAAACCCAGGGCTCACGCACTGATCTTTGAATCAAACCCTCATTGGGTTGGAAGGTTGGATGTTTTCCACTGAAAATCCTGTGCAGGCTGTAAATTCATCCACAGGGAACTCGGCCTGTGATTTTTTGATAGAGTATTTGCTTAGCGTGTCTTAGGCACTGGATTGGACCTCCAGCCCCACAAAACTGAAACAAAAGACACACAGAATCTAAGCCAGTTACGTAGCTCATAAGAAAATGTATATTGTTCAACAACAGTTAGCAATAACACTTTTTGTAAAGAAAAAGAACCAAGTTTCTTTTTTCTTCATATATTTTTCATCATATTTTTCCTGAGTATCTACTGTGACCTTGGCTTTGTGCAAGATGCTTAGAATACAACTTTGATTAACAGGACCAAAGACTATTGTGTTCCATTGGGTTTGTAGACCTGAAGCCACTGATTAGGTGGGAAGGTCTGCAGGATCCAGAGGTGTGAAGGAATTGCTCACACCCACCCAGACAATGATGCTTCAGTTACAGTCCATAGCAAACCTGCAGGTAAATGATTTACCATGGCATTCTGGAACTAGGAGAGAGTTCAAATGCAGTCGCAACTGTGACCATTAAATCACAAATAATTGGAGGTCAGTTGTTCAAATTGACAAGATGGTGCACAGCAGGGCCACTGTAGGTGGCTTAGAAAGTTATGGTGCTCATCAGTGTCATGGTCCCTGGAGCATGCAGTCTGCACAGACCTGCCTCTCCTCTTCTCTGGACTTCTTACTTTTCTCCTGTAAGATGATCCATGCTCTGTACCTGTTGCAAAGTGTGTGTGTGTGTGTGTGTGTGTGTGTGTGTGTGTGTGT
>NW_008466332.1:0-890 GCF_000622305.1 Nannospalax galili
ATATATATCTATGGAGCTTGAGTAGAAGTACTCCACAGTAACGCTGCCCTCAGAAGACATGGGCTATTAAACAAAAGTCTCAGTGACAAACACTGGATAGTTCCCTATGAGTTAGTGGTCACGGAGGCCCCATGGGTACCCCAAACAATGCAGGGATTGCCATTGCTCTTGGTTGCCTATCATAACTAAAGCGCAAGACCCTATTGCTGAAGATACCACTTGCTTTGTTCACAAGGTGTAGAGTAAGAAGTTACTATGCATGATTTTCAGGGAGAAAATTCACTTGTGATATTACCCATCAGTGAAACTTGCATGCTGCAATATCAACGTGCCTGGCAAGATCCACAGAGAAATTTCATGTGCACTACTTTAAATCTGGGTCAAAAGTCCAGGACCAAGGAGATCATATGCCTAGGAGCAAACTTACTGTTGCCTCCTGAATATTTATACCTATGCCCATAGATTTGTGTTGCTCTCACGTTTGGTCAGAAAGGTTTCTTTATGAGTGGGTATTGTTTAATGCAAAGAGTCATAAATAGTAGACATGCTGAACATAAGTAATTGTGAGTGCTCATCTGTAGATGAATCGTCTCTGTGAACCTCTCTCCATCCAAAGCTCAGGGACACAGAAGAGGGGCCAGTAAGGATGTACAAGTTAGCTGATCAGAAGCAGAGCTGTGAAATGCTGACTTTTGGACATGACATGGCTGCCACACACATCATTTGTAAACAATTGTGCTTACTTGCACATGACCTTCATAAGATAAAGCACCTCAAAAATCCCAGCCTGAATTGGGCAAGGGCTGGCGAAGCCCCACCCTTGTGGCAGAGCATTGTGGTTGTGCCCCTGCTTTGGGAAACTGGCTACTGGTAGGTGGCCCACAATGCAG
>NW_008466333.1:0-890 GCF_000622305.1 Nannospalax galili
TGATGATTTTTTTAATGGCTTGAAAAATATAGACAACTTTGCAAATCTGTTTAAAATCTTTCTCAACACATGTCTTTTTTTCTGCCTATGCTATTTATAAAAGGATTTTATAGGCTATTAACGTTTAATTGATGAGGAAATATTTAGATTTTAATTATTTCCCAAAGAATGATGTTTTTTAATCATTAGTTTCCATATAGCTATCAATGTACAGGTTGAAGTAGACTTTTTGTATAAGAAGCAGAGTGCATTCAAAGCATTCTCAACGGTCAAAATAAATACAAGTCCAATCTCATTACTGACTTTCTGTATTTTAATTCAGGAATAGATCTAAAATGGTGATTTATACAAATAAAAAGAACCATGTTAAATATTTGGTACCACTTATTATTTAATAAAATCACTCAAAAACTTTTAGAGTTAGGTCAAATGAGGGTTTAACTTGAAGAAATATGGATTCTCTACTAAACAGAATTCATTTTCTTTGCTCTGAGTAAGTCTTACGTATACTTCCCTCCATACTGCACAGCTTACATTATACCAATAAATATTGTGACAGAGTGAACAAAAGAGTGATATTCAATAGAGGAATCAGCTAATCCCCTAAATCCCCACTGCCCATTTCCAAGCCTATTTCCTGCTAATTTCAGTATTATTTTTCATAAATTTAGATGCAACATTAAAATTGGTTACATTAAGAAAAGTGTTCTTTATACTAGAACTCTTATTTCTTGAACAAAAGTATTTGAGCTTTGTCTTCCATAGATCACACTATTATTATCCGTTCCTCTACAGCTTGATGACACGTTTTCTTCCCTTTCACTCTATAAAGTATATGTAAGCCAGGTGTGGTGGCGCACACCTGTAGTCCCAGCACTCGGGAGGCAGAG
>NW_008466334.1:0-890 GCF_000622305.1 Nannospalax galili
TGCCTCTGCCTCCCCAGTGCTGGGATTAAAGGCGTGCACCACCACGCCTGGAGGGCAGTCTTTATATAAGTCCACCCTGAATTTTTTCAGCATTTTCACCCAATTTTGAATTTGTTTCAGTGAAGTAGTGTCTGGCCTCAGCTGTGCAGTACCAGCTGTGCAGAACCAGCTGTGCAGTGCAAGCACTGTACTTAAGAAGGAGGGCAGAGAAAAGGGGGGAGACAGCCCTCCTTTTGACCATCCAGCTGTGACCTAATTACCAGGAGTTCCTGAGGAGGCTTGGAGATTGTTAGCCACAGAGAAAACTAGCTTTTTTAATGCCATTGCTGTGTCCTTACTGAATCTTAGAGTCTAGCTTTTTGTGCTTTTTATTCTTATTTATTTGCTATCCACCAAAATTTCAGTTTTATAATATATCTACAATTGTACTTTTGTTTTCTTTTTTTTTTTTTGTCTTTTTGAGACAGGATTTCCCTGTAGACCAGGCTGGGTGGCCTGGAACCCTGAACTCACAGAGCTCCACTTACCTCTACCTCTCAAGTGCTGGGATTAGAGGTGTATGCCACCACGCCCGGCTCTACAATTGTACTTTTCAAATAAACTTTTGTATACCAGTACTGAGGGGAGTTTAATAGGATTTCTAGGACAGGGGAGATAGTTCAGTGAGTAAAATGCTGACGATGTGAATTGAATCCCTAGAACCTATGGGAAAAAAAGCTGAGTGTGGTGGTACTCAAATTCCAGCTCTGGGGAGGCAGACACTGGCAGATCCTCGTCCTCCTTGGCCAGTGAGAGATCCTGTGTCAAGAAGAAGATGGACAGTGCCTGAGGAACGATAGCCAGGAACCACCTTGTCCTCTGGTCTAGACACACAGACGCACACATGCACA
>NW_008466335.1:0-890 GCF_000622305.1 Nannospalax galili
ACACACACACACACGCACATACACACAATGTACTGATTTCATTGGGTGTTCATATGTACATGTGCTTAGGGCTGATCACTTGAGATTGCATAACATGTCAAGGGGTTTGTCTCAGGAGAAAACTGATTCTCCCTTTCTCAGCAACCACTGATTGCCCTAGGTGGGGTCTTGTGAAATTTCCCATATCCATGTTGATGGCCAGTTTCACTTACTTCAGAAAAATGTCCATCTCAAGATGGCTCTAAACCCTTTCCCATCTGTCTCTCTTGGTCTGTCATGGAGCATCAGTCTTGCTGAACATGAGGTGAAGATGTTTGCATGTTACTTATTAGCAGCAAGCCTGAAAGTGAGATGATTTCTGAAATTAATAACAGAAAACTTATGTGGATTCTAGCAGGAACTCTCTTTTCTCCCTTATTCACATGAAAGGGAAGTCCCATCCATCCTTCCATCCTTTCTGGGAAGCACCTAAGGGACAGTTTCTTGTGTCTTCCTGAACCTTTCACATACTTCTTGCTAAGGGAGGATTGGTTAATCTATACTAATGAATCTATTATTCTCTGGGCTGGGTCTTGTTCCTAGAAGGTAGTGTAGACATTAAAAGCAGAAATGGGATGAGGTTAGGCATTAAAAACAGAAATGACTGCAGTTCAGTGGGACAGTGCTTGCTTAATATGTGAGCAGGACTTAGTTTGGTTTCCAACACCTCAAACAAAGAAATAAGTAGAAAGCAAGACCTGATCTCACTGGTTGCTGCTTTGTTAGGACTAGAGCTTGGTTTGTGCAGATAGGTCTGCTTTTTATTTATTTTATTATTTATTATTATTTATTATTTATATTATTTTATTTAATGTTTATTTATTATTTAAATTTATTATTTTATTTATTTA
>NW_008466336.1:0-890 GCF_000622305.1 Nannospalax galili
TCCATGGCCTGTGCTCCAGTTCCTGCCTCCAGGTTCTTGCCCTGAGTTCCTTCCTTGGACTCCCTGATGAACTGTGACCTGGGAGAAGTAAGACAAATAAACCCTTTCCGCCCCAAGTTAGTAATGGTCAGAGTGTTTTGTCACAGCAGTGGAAAAACAAGCTAGAACAAGTAGTGAGACCATATCTGAACTCCAATTTATTTAATTCTGAAGCCATACTCATGGCCATTTATATTGCATAGGTGATTTGAGTCATGGGCAGAAGATTTGTGAAATACGATTCTGATTTTAGGGTTACTATTTCTTTTTTTTATAGCTTTAGTATCTTCATAAAATTCTGTGGTTTTCACACCCTGTTCTTTAAATTCCTAGATTTTGTACAGTTCTTTTGTGTGTAGTGTGAGCGATGGAGAATGAAGCAGGTTGACAGTGGAACTCAGTGACATCCAACTGCTGTGTGTGCTGTGGTTTCAAATAATGTTTTTCCATTCATTAATACTTTCTTTGAGACTGAAGAGTGTGTGTTCCTGGATAGGACTCCTACTACGTTAAACTTCTGCCAGCCAGGGCTCAGGAACCACTGCAGAACAGGAGATGGAAAGACTGTAAGAGTCAGGAGTGGTAGATGACCACAAATAAACAGAATTTTCTAGGTGACTCGGAACTTTCTCATACAAACTTACAGCAATGGTGGCAAGACCCATGAAAACTCAAATCAGACAAAATCCAGCATAGAACTGGGGAAATGGATAAGGAAAAATTATTACAATATTGTTTGTTTTTTAATATTGTTTGTTTTTTAACTTTTTTTCCTTTTTGGTCTTTTTGAGACAGGGTTACCCTGTAGCCCCAGCTGTCCTGTAACTCACTATATAGACCAGGCTGGCCTT
>NW_008466337.1:0-885 GCF_000622305.1 Nannospalax galili
TAGGTGGTAGGCACGTTTACAGTCCCCAGTACTCAGGTAGCTGAGGCAGCGGAATGGTGAGTTCTAGAACAGCCTGGGCTACGTGGTGAGGCTGGACCTAAGCAGAGAGGGAACAAGAGAGAGGGAGAGCAGGGGAGAGGAAGCGAGAGATTCCCTCACCTCACACCATTTGCTTTGAATAAGCTTCCCCTGTGCACAGCCAACCCCAGTACTGTGCATTTACAAGGGCCAGATTTCATGATATATATTTTCTATCACAACAATTAAAAATCAAGACAACTTCTCTCATCCCTAGATTCTTCTCCAGTGATAACCACAATTTTGGTTTTGGTTTTGGAAGTTTTATTTGGGGGGTAGGGGGTTCAGACAGGATCTCATGTAGCCCATGTTGGCCTTGAACTCCATAAATAGCTGAGAGTGATTTTGAAGTGGTGATCTTCCTGCCTCTCCCTCCCCAGTGCTGGTATTGCAGATTATAGACATACAGCACCATGCCCGCTTTAACGCAGGCATGCTTGGAATGTTCCTGCTTACTGCCTCCGCTTCCCATTCCCCTTGTTCCTCTTCTTTCTTGGCCCCCATCACTCTGAGGCAGCTCATGTCAAAGTCATCCGTGATCCCAGGATGGCCACACTCAATGACCACACCTCAGAGCCATCTGTGTTCTCTCAGGAGGACCCAACACAGAGAAAGCATCACTGGGCTCCCAAAATGCTAGCTGCATCCTCCTCAGACCTCACTGCCCATTATTTCTTTCTCTTCTTTTCTGGTTCTGTTATCATCTGAATCTTAAATATCCTCAAAGGCCATGTCTTCCCCAGCCTTGGTGTAAATGGCCATTGGTGTGTGTGTGTGTGTGTGTGTGTGTGTGTGTGTGTGTGTGTG
>NW_008466338.1:0-888 GCF_000622305.1 Nannospalax galili
ACACATACACACACACACACACACACACACAAATAAACATAAATCCTTTTTAAAAAGAGAAAGGGTTTTCAGGCCCCCTAGTATTTAAAATAAAATAAGATACTGTGTTCAAAAACTAAATGAGTACTAAGCCATCTTAGCCAATTTTTCCTATATCCTGTATCATGGAAAGAAAAACCACATATTTCTCTTTCTCATGTCATTTCCATGTATTATTTAGCTGTAAAACAAAACAATGCATACTAAAACAGCAGGTAATGTTGTTGATTATGGTGCTCAATGACCTCAGCAGACTCATGGTTTGAACTCAGACTCTGAATGAATTTAATGTGGCCATTTAATGTCTATGTGGTGCTTTTACATCTGATGATCACATCAGTTAACTGAACTGACTCTGACTCACTTTGCTGTAATGATTTCTTTTATCCACATGTTTAGCCTGGGCTAAAGGGTAGTTGGTTTTCCCTCAAAGGTAGCTCATTTTTCTTTCCTCTTCCCCCCTTTTCCTTCTTCCATCTTTTTATCATCTCATTTTCAGTTTTCAAACTCCAAAACTGATCATAGGAATTGCCCGAACACAATCTAAGGCATGCTTTTGATTGTAGAGTATCTCCCAACAAAATCAAGTTTCTGTTTTCAAACTCCTATAGATGTGATTAAAGCCCTCTCAATGGATACTGCTGTCTCACTCCCACCACACAAATAAATGGCAATGGTATAGTATGGTGGTTACGATCCTAGTCTCCAATTCAAGTAAGCAATGTTGTGTTGTAATAGCAAAGAATCCCATAAACTACTTGAACCACCAATGCTTTGTTTTACCCACTTTGAGTTATGAGATACGTCATAAGACTCTTCTCTGTCTTGTTCCTGTTCCTTCTGGAACAC
>NW_008466339.1:0-887 GCF_000622305.1 Nannospalax galili
GTGTGTGTGTGTGTGTGTGTGTGTGTGTGTGTGTGTGTAGCTAAGGGTATTGTTATTCAGTCTGTCGTATTTATAATGTCTAAAATGAGTGTGATAGCAAATACATTGTAGCAAGTGATATTTATGTACATAATTTAACTCATAAGATTGTGTGATTCTAAGTGAAATTTAAGTAGCAGATGTAAAAATATCAAGTCCTTTTCATCACAATGTTCTGCTAGCATGTTTCAAGGAAGCAACAGAGCTGAGTGGAAAGAATGTTAGCCTGAAAGACCAAAGAAACAAATCCATGTCTTTCTGGACAAAGGCCAACTGTGAGACTGTGAGACTGTGAACCACCCAGCTGCTCTGGGGTTCAGTGGTCTCATCTGTAAAGTTAAGCAGTTGGTCTAGATGATCTTCTAGATGATTTTCCATCTAATAATATTTTATTACCCTACAGAGTATTAAGAGGTCCTTGTTTCCCTGGGGAGGTCAGTTTAACTTGTCTTTCTAAGATAACCCTATAGATATCTTGAGAAAGGGAGAGACATTTATAATCATATTTTCTAATTGAGCTTGGGAAATTGGAGTAAAAGCCAATAGATTTTGTATGACTAGAAACATGGCCCTAAAGTGGAAAGGAAAGGAAGACAGGAAGGCGATGGCTTTGCAGAAATTTTATCTTAAAATTCCCGTTAGGATAGCCGCCAACCAGTCACGTATAAAAGGGCGTGGCCACTGGATGATAGCAAGGAAAATAGAGGAAACACTTTTGGGATCCCATAACAAATGTGATCTCTTTAGTATTGATTCTCTGTTGCTATAATGAGGCACTGAGGCTGGGTACTTCATAAAGTAAAGAAACTGATTTTTGGTTAGTGTTTTGGTGCAGGGATGTTTGAGAG